>NW_025226086.1:0-1664 GCF_018294505.1 Triticum aestivum | reverse complement strand
GCTCCTCTTCACAATCAGGTGAAACTAGCGAGTGGTCAAATTGAGAGGATAGTATGCCGCATTTAATTGTTGGCTAGAAAAATATTTATAAACAGGAAACTGATTTATATTGGCTCAATATTTACTTATTAAGAAAACCACTGGATAATCATTGAGAAAAAAGAAGACCATGATAAACAAAAACAAGGCAATTATTCAGTTCAGAGAAAAGCAGAGACATGAGACAGGTCAAATTTGCAGCTATTTTGAACGCTGAACAAAGAGACTGGACAATTTTAGCATCAACATGCTAGCCACTTCAATCCAAAAGGTTACTCACATAAGTATCCATGCAAATCATGAACCAATCAGAGCTTCTTGACCATAACTTGTATACATCAAAAAGAAACTAGTCATCTCATAGTGGACCCAATTTATACGCAATACGTCTGTCACAGAAAAAAAATACATGGCTCTGCACATCAATACAAGTTCCATTTCTCGAACACATGTTAAGGTCGAACATTGCGTGAAGCATTGATTCCTTAAAATGGTTACCAGCTAAAGTGAAATGACAAATATAATTCAAAATGATGCAACACAATGGCACAATTATAACAATATGTTTCAATACCTAACCAGATGCAATGGAATCATGACCAACAATCAGCTGCAACAGAACATCTCATTGAATAGTTGATTATAACGCATTCTTCAGTTTAAATAATGCCGCAGGCTCTTGCTAGTCAACAAATATATAATCTGCCCCATTGCGTCATCTGTTAAAACAAAACAGAGAAACAGGAAACCCATGCATATTTGCTACATTTTAGCATTAAGTAGACCATGCAGTTCAGTTAAAGAGGACAAGTTAATTCTGCAGTTTAGTTAGACAGAGGTAAGAGGCAGCTAAATTGCTAACTATTGAGAACTACGAAGGCTACTATACAAAGAAAATCCAGTTCTTCAGTTCAGGAAAACATAAACATTAGTCTAGGCAATTCGAAAACACTACAAACACTGATGCAAATGACTCGTAATTTTAGCATCAACATTCACAGAGGCCACTTCAGCCCAAAATGATATTCAGTGAATATAAAAGCAAGCATGTAACAGTCAGAGCTTCTTGATCATAATTTTTCAACATCAACAAAGAAGGTAGCGCGCTCATAGTGGATCCAACTAATACATACTTCAGCTCATGTGGATACGGAGAGCTAGGCCGATAAGAAGCACCAACACACTCAACGTCCTTCATATGAAAGACTAATTGTTCACGACATAATCTTCTAGTCAAATGAAAGGCAAAGCGTTCACAACATAACCCTCCAGTGTCGGAAAGAATGTATGTGAAACTAGAGTTCGTTTGAACCGAAGTCGAGTAGGACCAGTGTCTCCGCAATGTATACTAGCAACCAACTTGCTATGCATGTCAATCTGAAGTACCCGCTCACCAAATTTGACCAGCACAAGCACATCATCTTCCGAAGACATGACCACCAGCCACCAAAGTGCGTTGAAGTTTCCAAACTGACTGGTAAGCTCTGCAACCGACAATTTAACCCGGTATTTCAAGGCCCAGACCTCGCTTTCATAGTCCCGTGTCATCCAGATATCAATGGATGTCGCTGCTACATTAAAGATGGACATGCTGAGCATTCCATCCATCTCAAAAAGGTCAGCGC
>NW_025226085.1:0-1825 GCF_018294505.1 Triticum aestivum | reverse complement strand
GTGCAGCAAGGTGTCCCAATCCTTTTTGTTGCAAAGGACAAGCCTGGACAAACTCTTATATAAAGCAAACGCTCTCGAGGACACATGGGAATTTCTGTCAAGCTAGTTTTCATCATGCTCATATGATTCACGTTCGTTACTTTGATAATTTGATATGTGGGTGGACCGGTGCTTGGGTAATGCCCTTCCTTGGACAAGCATCCCACTTATGATTAACCCCTCTCGCAAGCATCCGCAACTACGAAAGAAGAATTAAGGTAAATCTAACCATAGCATGAAACATATGGATCCAAATCAGACCCTTACGAAGCAACGCATAAACTAGGGTTTAAGCTTCTATCACTCTAGCAACCCATCATCTACTTATTACTTCCCAATGCCTTCCCCCAGGCCCAAACAATGGTGAAGTGTCATGTAGTTGACGTTCACATAACACCACTAGAGGAGAGACAACATACATCTCGTCAAAATATCGAACGAATACCAAATTCACATGACTACTTATAACAAGACTCCTCCCATGTCCTCAGGAACAAATGTAACTACTCACAAATCATATTCATGTTCATAATCAGAGGAGTATTAATATGCATAAAGGATCTGAACATATGATCTTCCACTGAATAAACCAACTAGCATCAACTACAAGGAGTAATCAACACTACTAGCAACCCGCAGGTACCAATCTGAGGTTTTGAGACAAAGATCAGATACAAGAGATGAACTAGTCTTTGAGAGGAGATGGTGCTAGTGAAGATGTTGATTGATATTGACCCCCTCTCGATGAGAGGATCAATGGTGATGATGATGGCAACGATTTCCCCCTCCCGGGGGGATGTTTCCCTCGCAGAACAGCTCCGCGGGAGCCCTATAGATTGGTTCCGCCAATGTTCCTCCTCGAGACAGTGGCGTCTCATACCGAAAGCTTCCTTATGAATTTTTTCAGGGCAAAAGACACCGTATAGAAGAAGATGGGCATCGGGGGCCTGCTAGGTGGCCCACAAGGCAGGGGGCGCGCCCAGGGGGTAGGGCGCGCCCTCCACCCTCGTGGACGGTGGGTGGCCCCCCTTTGGTGCTTTCTTCGCCCAATATTTTTAATATATTCCAAAACTGACTTTCATGGAGTTTCAGGACTTCTGGAGTTGTGCTTAATAGGTCTCTAATATTTGCTCCTTTTCCATCCCAGAATGCCAGCGGCCGGCATTCTCCCTCTTCATGCAAACCTTGTAAAATAAGAGAGAAAAGACATAAGTATTGTGACATAATGTGTACTACCATCCCATATTGCAATAAATATTGATATAAAAGCATGATGCAAAATGGACGTATCACTTGGCCTCCCCCTAGATGGGAGCAGAGTCCCCCCTCTGGTGCATGGCCTCCATGGCATCGGAGGGGTGGGAGCCCCTCCCAGATTGGATCTCCTCTCTATTCTCTTCTGTTTCGCGCCCCCAGATCTGGTCCTTCACGGTTTCTTAAATTCCTGGAGATCCGTAACTCCGATTTCGCTGAAATTTTTACACGATTTTTTTCCATAAATTATCTTACTTGCGCCAGGAGAAGGGCCGCAGCCGCCTTACAAGGAGGGCATAAGACACCAGGGCGCGCCCTGGTGGGTTGTGGGCTCTATGGGCCCCCGTTTGCGTTGATTCCACCTCCCAAAATCACATAAATTCCAAAATAATTCTCTGTTAATATTTATCCCGCTTGGACTTCGTTTGATATGGATTTTCTGTGATACGAAAAACATGCAACAAACAGGAACCGGCACTGGGCACTGAATCAATAGGTTATTCCAATAAATCATATAAAAATTTGCAAAAAA
>NW_025226084.1:0-2021 GCF_018294505.1 Triticum aestivum | reverse complement strand
GGTGGTTGTATAAGATAAGAAATAAATTTTGAAAACAAATATAAATGCAATAACACATTTTTTTTACTCTCCAACTACAATGAAACTTCTTTTTTTGAGACAAGCTACTAAAAAACAAATATAAATTCCAAAGGTTTTCAGGTCATACGTGTGCTTGTTGTATAAGATTGAAAAAATATTTGAAAAAAATATATAACTGGAATGAAACTTTTTTTTGACTCTCCAAGTACAATGAAACATTTTTTTTAGACAAACTACAATGAAACTTGGTATGATAAGACTGAAAACTATCCAATGCTGGCCACAAATCTCTAGCATCTCTACAGATCACGACCACGAGGGTCGTGGAGAGTTAGCCGAGGCCCCTCGTTGAAGGCGAGCCACTCCATGTCGACGTACTCTTTTTCTTTTTCTTTTTTTGCCGACGGTGCTGCTGCCTCTAGTCCTGACTCCTCTTCTTCGGTGTGCAGACCTCACTTCGTGCTGCCGTGGTAAGACACCATGGAAGCTTCAAGACCATGTTGGCGCAGGGTGGTGGTCGGTTTGGTGGTGGGCTCCGGAGCGCCCGAGGTGAACGTTGAGATCGGGAGAAATCCTTGACGGCCTAGCCGACACCGACGCGGTGGCGCCTGAGGGTACCGCCGGACATTCCTGGAGGGCGTCGGGGGCTACCCTTCCTCTCTCCTTGTTTCGTACCGGGCGAAACCCTTGGCTGCAGCATCGTCATCGCCGCGTCCCTTCTTGGAGGTGTTGATTCAGAGTTTTGCAGTCTAGGAGCTTGGTGGAGTTTTCCAGTGGGTGTAGTGGACGCGAGACTTCTTCGTTTTTGTCGATCCGCTGTTGTCGGCAATTGTTTCTTTTATATTTTCTCTTTTGGTTCTTTTGGACATGTCTGTGCTGCTTTCGCCCCGACACCTATTGTTGGTTGTATTGGTTGGCTGCTTTGTGATACAAAGCAGGGAGACCCTTTTTCGGTTTTACATACTCTCAAATGCCCGGACGGACGGTCTGCAGAGTGACCGTCACAAAAAAAACGACCCAGACGGACGCCTCAAACACCCGGGCTGACCGGCAGCCCTCGTATCCAGCCCAAATCTGGGGCGGATATGGGGAAGCCTGGGCGCGACAGGGCACGTCTGCTACATCGGATTGACGATGGGGTCGCACAGGAAAACACTTCGAAACTTGGCGGTCCGAAACTCGTCTCCTCCGTCGGACCGATGACGCATAGTGGCGCCGCTCCGGCGAGCCGCATAGTGCCCTAGCCCAGTTACGTCTCACTGGACGGTGCACATGCGCACTGTTGCTCTCATTGGCCTTGGTGGGTCACGCTCGTGGTGAATTAGGATCTCGACAGATCACGGCCACGGGCGTCCAGCATCTCGACAGATCACGGCCACGAGGGTCGTGGAGAGTTAGCCGCCGCTCCTTGTTGATGGCGAGCCACTCCATGTTGACGTACTCGCCAACTAGGTGCTCCTCGCCCCCGCTCCCCATTGACATACTCGCCACCGTCGCCGGCCGGCGGCAGTGAATAACAGGCGTGAAGCTTGAGGATGGCGGCTGTGGTGGTTAGGTCATGGTTGTGAGAACGTGGGGTTTCATGGGGTTATATATAGCCATTGTGCAAGTGCAAGGCGTTGAATCCTTTTGTCAAAATCCATGGTTGTGAGAACGTGGGGTTCATGGGGTTCAAGAGGTCAGATCGCCATTGTGGAATCAGACTTTAGACGGATACGGTAACCGAGACGGACAGAGACGGCCACACGGATGAGGTCCATATATATAGAGGTGACGGCGCCACAGTCAAACTATCTAATTAATCCCCAATCCCCGTGTCCAAAGTCAAAACTATTCCGCCGCCGCCGTCGATGGGCGCAACAGAAGGTAGCCCTGGCGCTGGCCTGCCACGACCATCCCAGTTTGACTGGATGTTCACCGACGAGGGGTGGGCCTTGCTGTCCGAGGAGAGACGCCGTTCAATTATAGGAGTTCTGGATGAGGACAGAGAAGAGAAGACC
>NW_025226083.1:0-2199 GCF_018294505.1 Triticum aestivum | reverse complement strand
TTTGTTGGGATCCAATGAACTTTGAGTTTATGATCCGATCTATGTTTTTATCCATGAAAGTTATTTGAGTCTTATTTGATCTCTTATATGCGTGATCGCTTATAGCCTCGTATTTCTTCTCTGATATTTAGTTTTTTTGGCCAACTTGATCTATTTATCTTGCAATGGGAAGAGGTGCTTTGTACTGGGTTCGATCTTACGATGCTTGATCCCAGTGACAGAAGGGAACCGACACGTATGTATCGTTGCTACTAAGGATAACAAGATGAGATCTATATCTCTGCAATAGATAAACAAATCTCGTCTAAATAATGTCATCGTCCTTATTGCATTACTCCGTTTTTCCCATGAACTTAATACACTAGATGCATGCTGGATAGCGGTTAATGTGTGGAGTAATAATAGTAGATGCAGGCAGGAGTCGATGTACTTATCTTGGACGTGATGCCTATATAATTATCATTGCCTGGATATCATCATGATTATTTGAAGTTTAATCAATTGCCCAACAGTAATTGTTTTCCCACCGTTTGCTATTTTTCTCGAGAGAAGCCACTAATGAAACCTACGGCCCCCAGGTCTCTTTTCATCATACTTGCCTTTGCGATCTATTTTCCCTTGCATTTATTTTCAGATCTATTAAACAAAAAATACAAAAATACCTTGCTGCAATTTATTTGTTCCACGATCTATGTCGGTGTACTAGAATAGGGGTGCCCTAGTACCCCAAACTTGTGCACTGGCAGTTGCAGCACCCCGCGGCAAGGCTTGCCGGGCTAACGCCAAGATCCTCCACGGTTCCCCTTGGAGCCATTCAAGAACAAAGTATTTAAGCTCAGGAGACAAGGCCCCGACAAGAGGAGCTTGCCGGGAAGGCCAACCAAGGCACTCCAAGGAACTTGCCGCCACGCGCCACGCGCTCCGGCAAGGCAACAAGGCCCCGGCAAGAGGAGCTTGCCGGGAAGACCAACCAAGGTACCTCGAGGCCTGGTGAGCGACAAGCCTCCGGACCCGACAAGATAACAGCAGCGGCAAGGCGCTTGCCGCGGCAGGCGGCCACTCTGTGCCCACGCTCTAGCGCATCCACCAACGTGTCGCTCTGGGGGCCTCTCCAGGCGCGCGTGGCGGGAGGCTGTGCAGCCAGCGGTGCGCAGTGGCATGCGAAGCTGACAAGATCGCCATCGTGGCGGACGGTGGCGCCCCTAACGGTCCTTTTCTGCACTGTTTGGGCGACCCAGACGGGCATTAATGCCCTTGTCCCCTGCCGTCAGGGTTAGGTAGGGTACACTGTACAAGTAACTGTACCAACCACCTCGCTTTTTACATTTGTACCCTTCTCTGCGTTGCCACCTGTCGGTGACCCCTTTAGCGTATAAAAGGAGGCCCATGCGCAACGTAGAGGGGGTTCAAAGTTTAGACAGGTTCGGCTCCGTTAGGTTCGATCCATTGGGACGCCAGAAGACACTACGCTCTCTCTCTGGAGCAAGAACACAAGATAATACAACCAGACAAGCAGCAGTAGGAGTGTTATCTCTCCGGAGAGCTCCGAAGCTGGGTAAACTGCTCGTGTGCTTCACCTCGATCTGCTCTTCGTGCGATCTCCGCCCCCCGCCGAACCGAAAGGGGCCCGGTCCGCCGGCCCCATAAGTGTTCGTGGATCAGTTTCCCCGACATCTTTGGCGCGCCAGGTAGGGGGCGTCGAGATTGTGTGAACCTGATCCGGCGTTCACACGAGCTAGACCTTCATTCCCTTCATCAACATGCCACCGAAGAAGAAGACTTCGGCAGCAGCCGCTTCGTCCACGTCACTTCCGCCACCGTTGGAGCAAACGGGTGGTGGAATGGACGCCGGCGGAAGAATGGACGTCGATGAGGAAGCTCATGATGCTGCCAGGTCCAAGGACAAGGCTGCACAAACCTCAGCGACTGTACATGTTCCACGCCACTCTCAGGAGGCGCAAGACCAACAGCGTCATGGCACTTGCAGTGCCATACGCATGATAGGCCAAGACCAAGCAGGTGGATCTCGGGGCGCTCAAGACCAGCATGCGTGCCAGCGTGCTGGCACGAGCGGGGCACGGTCGCCTGGACGGGATACTGCTCCTTCTAACATAGTTAGAAGTCCGAGCACGTCCCGCTCCTCGCGCCGTCCGCCATTGCCACCCACCACTCCAGCAGAAGCTTTGGAGCGAGCTCAAC
>NW_025226082.1:0-2315 GCF_018294505.1 Triticum aestivum | reverse complement strand
TGGATGCCTTCCTCCGTCACGAAAGAAGACGTACGAAAGCTGAGAGATACCAGGTATCTAACCAGCGAAATCTCGCATAGAATGCCTGCTCAAGGGCAAGCTATTCCCGCTCCCCAGCCTGGTGAAAGCGTGGTATTCGCATCTCACTTCCTTCGGGGGCTAGGCTTCCCGATCAATCCCTTCGTGAGGGGGCTTATGTTTTACTACGGGCTGGAGTTCCACGACCTAGCTCCGGAGTCCATCCTCCAGATCTCATCATTTATCATCGTGTGCGAGGCCTTCCTCCATATTACTCCTCACTTCGGATTTTGGCTAAAAACCTTTAAAGTGGAACCGAAGATGATCGAGGAGCAGCACGCTGAGTGCGGAGGAGCTATAATAAGCATGATAGACGATGCTCCATGGCCCGAAGGCTCTTTTCAAGAGGAGCTCGGCTTATGGCAATGGGACTGGTTTTATATCACAGCCCCTAGGGGTACCACATGGGTGGCACCACCTACTTTCCGCTCGGGTCCCCCACTACGGCTGGCGTCATGGGTTAATGAAGGACTTATCTGGGGGCCGCCCAAAGATGTGCCCTTGCTGCAGGGCTGTATTCGAGATCTTCTAGAAAGAGATATCAGTTTGACCGTGGTGGCGCAAGTCATGGTGATTCGCCGCACACTGCCCTGCAAACGTCGACCTCTCTGCCTGTGGGAGTTCAATCCGGAGGGACCACGAGTCCTACAATATGGGAACGACGCCCATGGAGATGTACAAATTGTTCTTCGGATCACAAGCAAGGTGTCCGGATTTGTCCGAGGACACGGGTCTGAGCTGCAATCGCCCGGATGCTAAAGTAAGTAGACCCGTATTTGGACGCACCATCCGTATTTTTATCACAAAATTACCCTTTAACCGAGTTGTCCTATGAGCAGGAGTGGATGGCGAAGGCAAAGCTTATCAGGAGTCCGGCCCCCTGCCCGAGACCGTGCCGAATCCCATGCTGACCAGGATGCTGGAGGTCGCGCCTTTGGCGGAAGGCGAAGGGAGGAACCAGGGAGCCACCGCCTCCACGAAGGAGGCTGTTAGGAAGGGAAGAATCGAGAATTCCCCCGACCAGGGAAAGAAAAGGACTGCCTCTGAAAACCCGGAGGTGATAATCTCAAAACGGGGGAAGAAATCTTCGCCAGAGGGTTCGGCACCGGAGAACACCCCGGCCGAATCGCCCCCTAAAGGGGACCCGCTCTCCCCCGAGACGTAAGTGAAGGGAGGGATTCCATAATGAATGGCGTTCCTGTTTTATTTCTGAGGAAAAATAACCGAAACATTATCTTGCAGTTCGGATCTCAACCGTTCTCAGCAGAGCTCATCCTCAGGGGATCTTCATCCAGAGATGATAGAGAGCGAAACGCCTCCCCTTGTTGCACTGTCTCGCGAGGCTGGTGACTCCGAGGTGTCGTCCCGGAGGGTTTTTCCGAGTCCGGACCCTGGAAAAGGTCATCAGGCTAGTCCGGCACCCTCTAGCGCGCCATCCGAGGGGCTGAAGAATCTACTTGGTAGGGTGTCCATCTCAGAAGAACACCGTATGTTGATGAATACGGTAATAGGAAGGATTTCATCCGCGGAAAGCGGATTGTACGAAGCTGCCTGGAGTTTACTAACAGGCTTTGAGGTACGTAAAAAGGTGTAACTTTTGGTAGAGCCACATATTAAATGTGCCCTGTATGAATAGTAGCCCCTGAGACTCGGTGTGTCGTCACGAGTGACGGCGCACGGAGGATCATAACCCCAAGTATAATATGTCACCTATTCCATGAAGGTGGCGAGGCGTTCGATGGCTAGCCGGACTGATGAATCTGCCAAACTAAAGCGGCAACTTGACGTAGCAGATGCCGACATCGCGCTTGTAAATAAGCGGCTGAACGAGGCTCAAGGTATGTTCAAAAGACACCCAGTAATAGGAGCTTGATGCTCGGGCCTTATATGTGTACTTTATGTAGATGGTGCTGCTGCCGTGGAGAAACTTCGGGCGGAACTTGCCCGAGCCAAGGAGCAAGCAAGGAAAAGTGATGCAGCTGCCATTAGAACGGCTGAAGAGCTAAAAGCTGAACAGGCTGCTCACCGCCAGAGCAAGAAGGAAATAGCCGAGATATCCATAAAGTTGAAGGATGCTACTGATCGCTGTAAAATTCTTGAACAGGAAGATAGGGCGGCTCAGAAGGACCTTGAAAAGATCACTGCCGAAGCCAAGGATACTCGCTCTGCAATGAGAGCGATGAAGGAGGAGCTGCATCAGGCCGGAGATATCACGGCTGGAAAGCCTTATATGCTGC
>NW_025226081.1:0-2471 GCF_018294505.1 Triticum aestivum | reverse complement strand
AATATAGTGTTGACAGTCTTTGAGACCTTCACCACGAATAACAGGCGCAAGAGAGCACTCCACGGCCTCGCCGAAGTCTGCCATGTTGCAGCAATAAATCCCTGGAATGACATGGCTATAACCTTTAATGCCAATGACGAACCTCAATTCCGAACAGTCCGAGCACCAGCCGCTCTGGTCCTTAGTCCAATTGTGGACGGCTTCTGGCTTACTAAAGTGCTCATGGATGGCGCCAGCGGATTAAACCTCATCTACGAGGAAACTCTCAACAAAATGAAAATAGACAAGAGCCGCATTGAGCAAAGCAGCACGACCTTCCGAGCGATTATCCCTAGTAGGGAGGCACGATGTGTGGGAAAAATCACACTCGATGTGGTATTCGGCATGCCGGAAAATTACAGGTCCGAAGAGGTAACATTCCAAGTGGCCCCGTTCAGCAGTGGATACCACGCCCTTTTAGGCGGGACGCATTTGCGAGCTTCCAAGCTATACCCCATTATGGGTACATGAAGCTCAAGATGCCCGGGCCCAACAGAATCGTCACTCTAGCCAGTGATCCATACATAGCTCTTCGCGCCAAAAATAAAACCGCCGCGCTGGCCCTTGAGGCATTATCCGAAGCCCTCGCGGCCGAAGAATTAACTGCATTACGCTCCATAATGGACAGGGACGATGTGATACTCGATAAGTGATCCAAGTCCACCACTTTCAAACCAGTGGACGAAATAGTCAAATTCCAAGTCCACCCAACGGACTCTACAAAAATAGCATCCATCGGGGCACAGCTGAACCCCACAACAACGCCGCACTGCGGGCGTTCTTGCGCGAGAATTGGGACATCTTCGCCTGGCACCCTTCAGATATGCTAGTGATCCCACACATGTTGGCCGAGCATAGCCTCAACATATTGAAGGGATACAAGCCGGCCAAGCAGACACTATGGTGCTTTTCAGAGCCTAAACGACAAGTTATGGGAGAGGAGCTAGCCAAGTTACTCCAAGCCGGATTCATCAGAGAAATAAAACACCCGGACTAGCTAGCAAACCTGGTGATGGTACCAAAGAAGGATAAATCCTGGCGCCTATGTGTCGATTTCAAGGACCTCAATAAGGCTTGCCCCGAGGATCCCTTCCCCCTGCCCCGCATTGATCAAATCATCGATGCTACCACAGGACACGACTCATTATGCTTCCTCGGCGCATACTCCGGATACCATCAAATCAAGATGGCGGAGTCCGATCAGGCCGCAACGGCACTCATCACCCCATACGGCCCTTTCTGTTTCAACACCATGCCTTTCGGGCTCAAAAACGCCGGTGCAACCTACCAATGTATGATCCAGACATGCCTGGAAAAACAAATTGGCAAAATAGTTGAGGCATACATGGATGATGTGGTCATCAAGACCAGACACGTCGAATCTTTAATAGACGACCTGAGGCTCACGTTCGACAACCTCCAAACATATGACATCAAGCTCAATCCGGAAAAATGCGTTTTCGGCGTTCCCGCCAGAAAGCTCCTGGGCTTCATAGTTTTCAACAGAGGAATTGAAGCAAACCTGGCTAAAATCCGAGCTTTGTCATAGTTGGCTACCCGCAACAAACCTCAAACAAATCCAGAAATTAACTAGATGTGTGGCTGCCTCAAGCCGCTTTATTTCCCGATTGGGAGAAAAGGCACTACCTCTTTATCGCCTTCTTCGACGCACCGAACACTTCAAGTGGACGGATGGGGCTACGACCGGACTGGATGAAATAAAGGCCCTCCTGGCCAGCAAGCCAATCCTGGCAGCACCAAACATTGGTGAACTCATGTTGTTATATATAGCTGCAACACACCAAGTTGTAAGCGCAGTGCTCGTCATCGAACGAGAGGAGGACGAACATAAGTTCCCGCTTCAAAAGCCGGTATACTACGTATCCACTGTCCTCACACCATGCAAGTCATGGTACCCACATTATCAAAAGATAGCATACATGGTCTTCATGGCATCCCGAAAAATACGACACTACTATCAAGAGTGTTCAATCACGGTGGCCTCCGAAGTACCACTCAAGGATATAATAAATAACCGTGATGCCACGGGCCGGATTGCTAAGTGGGCCATCGAGCTCCTCCCGTTCGACATTACATATAAACCACGGCGAGCCATTAAATCGCAAGTACTGGCTGACTAAGTCGCCGAATGGACAGAAGCCTAACTCCCTAGAGAGTACGGCTCATATTCCCATTGGATCGTGCACTTTGACGGCTCTAAAATGCTGGCCGGTCTGGGAGCGGGTGTTGTCCTGACATCCCCCACCAGAGATACAGTCCAATACGTACTCCAAATACTATACACAGACTCCAACAATGCAGCCGAATACGAGGCTCTATTGCATGGTCTTCGGATGGCTGTCTCCACGGGAATTCAATGCCTAGAAGTGCGTGGGGATTCAAACCTTGCAATATCTCAAATAAATGGAGAC
>NW_025226080.1:0-2616 GCF_018294505.1 Triticum aestivum | reverse complement strand
TTCAATAGATCATGTCTTGTGGTTCAATGTTTTGTGCTTGGCTGTAGAGACTTTTCCCAAGAAAAAGTGCAGTAGTATATATACTCTACAAACACACTATTAAATACTTCACATTCGCGTGCCACTGCATTTCCTGTCCTCTGAGACATTTTGTTTTGGATATTCTCATAATCAGCGCCTCACAACATCGATCTGTAGCAATATTAGCACCATCATGTACACCGACTGCACTACAAAAAAAATACACTTCCGTGATGATATGTGTTTGTCACAGTAGGTCGCGTTTTCTGTCATGCATGTACATCCATGAAAAATTTATGACAGAATCAAGATAGTCATACCTGTGCTGTCGTAGAAGTGTCCCATGACATTACCAAAATTATCATCACGGAAGTGTCCACTTCCATGACGATAAATCACGCGTCACAGAAGTGCTTTCGTCAAGGGTGACCGACACATGGCATCCACCGTAACGGAACGCCGTTAAGCTATCGGGTCAGATTTTGGATCCGATAACCCGTTAACAGCCATGGCCAATGCCAGTTTTCCACGTGTAAAATTCTCATTGGCTGACGGATCCACGCGTCAGCTCCGCGTTGGCACAGGTGTCACTCATCCAACGGTCGAGATGACTATGATATGTTGACACGTGGACCGGCCCAAAAGTGGCCCACAAAGTTTAAATGGGCCGGCCCAACTGAAGGCCCATAAGATTTAGCGGGCCATAATGGGCCGGCCCAGCTAAAGACCCACAAAATTTAGCAGATCATAATGGGTCGGCCCAGCTAAAGGCCCACACAAATTTGTAGACCATAATGGGCCGACCCAGCTAAAGGCCCACAAGATTTTGCGGACCACAATGGGCCGGCCCAGCTAAAGGCCCACAAGATTCTGCAGACCATAATGGGCTGGCCCAGCTAATGGCCCAACATTCTCTGTCAAATCGGCCGGTCAACGGCCTGTCCTAAACTTGTCATCAATGCGGCCCATGGTCACTTCTGGCCCGATAACTGTCCGCAAAGTAATTGGGCCGAATTACGGCCCGGTGTATTTCCGGCTTGTTAAAGGTCCGGCTTCATTTGGACCCATTTACAGGCCATAAAACTTTTCGGCCCATAAACGACCGTAAAGGATTTGGGTCATATTCGGCCATGTCTGACATTCGACCTGTTAGAGGCCCACTATAGATTTGGGCCACTTCCGGCCTGTTGTCATTTCCGGCCTGTTAACGCCGGACGTAAACCATGGGCCATATGTGGCCCAACGTCATACCAGGCCCATTAACGGCCCATATAAAAATGGCGATAATCTAGTCCGGCCGAAGTTCCAGCCCGTTAAAGGCCTGTGTATTAGGTCGGTGCATTTACGGCCCGTCCGAATTTTGGCCTATCAAAGATCCGCATCGTAAATGGGCCACCATTTCGGCCTGCTAAGTCCAGTGGGTTATTTGGCACAATCAGGACCCAATCTCACTTTCGGTGTATTAAAGGCCCATGTTTTTTATGGGCTCGAGATATTTACAACGGTAAAAGGCCTAATTTTACTGAGGGACCAAATTATGTTTAGGCCTATTAAAGGCCCACTATGGGCACATGCTTACCAGAAAAACATGAAATCTTATGCTGATTTAGGCCCAGATATTTTTAGTGGGCTACATGCCAATTTCGGCCCGTAATCGTTTTTAGCCCAATTGGAATGGGCCCGACGAATGTTGGCATGTTGGGCTCCTACGAAGCTTTCGTCCGAATATATTACTAAGATAAACCTACACTATACAAAAATAGCGTCGTAATTACTGCATCCTGTGGCAGCATCATAAATGTTGTATCACAACAAAATAAATTCCAACCATACAACAAAAGGCGTGTTGGCATAAAGTTTACAGTCCTTCCAGATAAAAGCACCATCAGATGTATAGAAGCACAGATCATTTGACCTTAGTGCTAATGTTTCAGGCTGTAGAATCTGATGGAGCAGCACGATCTCCACCTTTTTTCCGCCATTGCTCTTGAACAACGAAGCGAATGTCTGATAGTATGGTTTCAAAACCATTCATATCTTGACAACATTTCTCAACCACTATTCTTGTTTCCGAAACAACGTCCATTAGGGATTGGACTTGTGTCTGGAGCATAGATATATCACTCTGTCTAGCAGGAAGATTTTGTTCAGAAGGCGATTTGGACGAGGTTACCTTGACAACCAACCCAGAATTACGCAGGAAGGTGCTTTTTGCACTGTTAGTGGAGAGATACTGACGCAGTGCAGCAAGAGGTGACATTGTGCCTGTCGTAGCCTCGTCACCTTCAGGTGGTTGTGGCTATTCAATCATTTGTTCCATAGCTTCCTGAAAGTTTGAACTTGTAGATTAGTGTACCAGATAATTTACTAATGAGATAAAAACAAACAAAGTAGGTTAAACGTTTATACATAACTTATTTTGGTGAACTACTGTAATACATTAGCATGTATTGTAGTGCCAACTACATAATAAAATCACTTTCGGAACATATGTCCATGTAACAGGCCTACTGTATTGTCTATTTCCTCACATTCGTTGACATCTAAGGATAAAGAGACATGGTTTAAAGTAGGATGAACATAGTATGACATCAT
>NW_025226079.1:0-2897 GCF_018294505.1 Triticum aestivum | reverse complement strand
AATAATATTGAAAGTGGGTTTGGAAGAGTGTCAACTTTAGATCCCACATATTTGGAGAATGTTCAATCTTATGATTTTTTTGATAAATATGGGTTTGGAGAGGTCATGACTTTAGTTATTGTTAATCCCACTATTTTGGAAGAGTGTCAACTTCGCATGCACGTGGATCATGTTGAGAATATTTTATGTACCAGCTATATTGTTGAATTTGATTATGATCCTACATGTAATTATTATCAGAGAGGAAAGTATGGTTTTAGGAATTTTCATGTTACTAAATTACCTCTCTTCATGTTGAGATTGCTATTGTTTCTTGATTCTTCCTCACATCTGCTAGATTTTGCTTGCCTTCATCATTTGTTTTCCTATAAAATACCTATGCATAGGAAGTATGTTAGACTTAAATGTGTTTGTCACGTGATCTATGATGCTCTCTTTGTGTTCAAATTATTATCTTTCTCGTGAGCATCAATAAAATCTTATGCCTAGCTAGGGGCGTAAAACAATAGCGCTTGTTGGGAGGCAACCCAATGAATAAAGTTTATTTTTGCTTTTTGCTTTCTGTTCTTGTGTGTTAGCACAATTATGCTACTGTTATGATTGTATTTTTGTGTGTTATAATTAGTGTTTGTGCCAAGCAAGGCCTTTGGGAAGACTTGGGTGAAAGTTTATTTGATCTTGCTGAAAGATAGAAACTTTTCCACACACGAGATTATTTGTCATTTTTTTAGAAGAGTGATTTTTAGTTGATTATTTTTTAATAGCATTAATAGAAAAATTTCCTCACATCCACCAATTTATTTCAGAATTTTTGGAGTTACTGAAGTAATCAAAATATTCAGATTGCTACAGACTGTTCTGTTTTTGACAGATTCTGTTTTCTTTGCGTTGTGTGCTTATTTTGACGATTCTATGGTTTTCTTTGATGAGTTTTTGCCATAGAAAAGTTGGAATACAGTAGATATAATGCAAAAATAAAATAATAATAGGTTTTCTGTAGTACTTATAGTGGTGGTTTGGTTTCTTATACTAACGGATCTCACAAAGGTTTTGTTTGAGTTTTGTGTGATTGAAGTTTTCAAGTTTTGGGTTATCTTACGATCGATGAAGGAATAAGGATAAAAAAAAGGCTAAGCTTGGGGAAGCCCGACGCACCCCAAGATAATATTCAAAGAAGTAGCAAGCAACTAAGCTTGGGTATGCCCCCGAGTGGCATCCCCGCTTTCTTCTAACAACCATCGGTATTTAACTTGAAACTATATTTTTATTTGTCACATAATATGAGTTTTTCTTGGAGCGTCTTGTATGATATGAGTCTTTGATTTTTTGTTTTGTGTTTTAAGTGTTGAATCCTTGCTGGACACACCTTTTTGAGAAAGCCAAAAATTATGATATGCTTGCTCCTATGCTTCACTTAAATTTTTAGAGCCATGGATTTACTCTAGTACTTCACTTATATCTTTTTGAGCACGATGTGCTTTTTTAATTTTGAAGAAATGCTCTCATGATTCACTTAGATTTATTTGGGAGTTAGTAAATTTTTTAGAAATTCTCTCTTGCTTCACTTAGATTATTTTGCGAGTAAGAAAAAATTATGCTCATGATCTTCACTTATATTTGTTTGAGCTTATCAAAAGCAACATATGAAAATAGTCCCAAAGTGATAGATATCCGAGGAGGATATAATAAAAACTTTAATGAAGATCATTGGACCAAATAAACTTGATTCTTACTAATGGTTTTGAGATATGACGATATCATATGTGAGTCATGTTGGTGAGTAATTGTGCTTTAGTAAGAATATTGATGTTAAGGTTTGTGATTCCCTATGCAAGCACAAAAGTCAATAGTTATGCTATGAAATTTATATCCTACTTATGGTGCATTATTCAGTGTTACTTATGCTTAAATCTTGGGTATGCTATTTTTCTCTTTTTGGTTGGTTGCTTCTCAATCTTTTTGCTAGCCTTCATTTTGCACTAAGTATGATCACTACTTGTGCATACAAAACCCTTTAAACTAGTTTTGCCTTATGAGTCCACTATACCTTCCTATATGCGGTATTTCCATGTTGTTCTAAGAAAATTTGCATGTGCCATCTCTAATGTTCAAAAATAAATTTCTATTTTATGTGCTCTACTACTCGCGAGGCGGTAAAGGATAGCCAATATTTTCCATGCTAGATGTGTTATTCTCATGATGAGTGTTTATTCACTTGTCATTGCACGAGAGTACGACAAAGGTACTAGGGATGCCCAGTCCTCAAATGAATAAATGAATTTACTTTATGTTGTCAAATAATAAATTCCTTGGAAAGTGTTGGTATGGAGGGCACCCGTGGATACGGTTAGCCATGGAAATTGAAAGTTATGGTGGAAAAAGGAATAAACTTTATTTTCTGTTTGGGAACCGCCTATGATGTATCTAGCATGGAAAGTGTTGGGATGCTCCTAGTCGTTTTGGTTGGTAGGAAAAGTATGCCTCTCAAAAATAATATTTTATCTCCAATTTAAGCTTTGAGCTCAGGCACCTCTACAAATCACTACTTCCCTCCGCGAAGGGCCTTTCTTTTACTTATGCAATTTTTATTTTGAATTTGAGTCTCCATCTTCTCTTATAAAGCACCAACTAAGGGGCACTATGATCGTATTTGAGCATTGGGTGTATCTAATATTCGAGTGTGTTTCATGAATGGATTAATGATTGAGCATGATGGGCTAGGGATAACTTGTTTTAGTGTTGACATTTTGAAAGACATGGTTTCTTGTTGGTATGCTTGAGTATTAAAATATTCATGTCAAAACTAGACTATTGCTTTGAATCATATAAAATTCCATATGTCCATGCTATAAAGAAAAAGAATGTGATGAACATGTTAGGCAGCATTCCACATAAAA
>NW_025226078.1:0-2910 GCF_018294505.1 Triticum aestivum | reverse complement strand
CACCTTGTTTACTTTTGTTACTTGTTACCCGTTACGAATTACCTTATCACAAAACTATCTGTTACCGATAATTTCAGTGCTTGCAGAGAATACCTTACTGAAAACCGCTTGTCATTTCCTTCTGCTCCTCATTGGGTTCGACCCTCTTAGTTATTGGAAGGACTACGGTAAATCCCCAATACATGTGGGTCATCACCAAGGAAGAAGAAGAAGGAGGGGGTCTCACTCCCCCTCTCTCCCGCTGGCGCCGGAACGCCGCCGGGGCTAGGATCATGACATCGATCTACATCAACAATATTGCTACCGCCAACACCAACTCTCTCCCCCTCTATGCAGCGGTGTAACTCCCCTTCTCCCCGCTGTAATCTCTACTTAAACATGGTGCTCAACTCCATATATTTTTCCCAATGATATTTGGCTATCCTATGATGTTTGAGTAGATCTATTTTGTCCAATGGGTTAATCATGATCTTGGTTGGTATGATTGTATATTTTATTTATGGTGCTATCCTAAGGTGCCCTCCGTCTCGTGCAAACATGAGGGGCCCCCATTGTAGGGTGTTGCAATATGTTCAATGTTTGTTTATTGTCAGTGTTGCGGGGGTGACAACAGCCTAAACGCGGATAAGTGGGTTATGGCATATGGGAGTAAAGAGGACTTGATACTTAATGCTATGGTTAGATTTCACGACCTTAATGATCTTTAGTAGTTGTGGATGCTTGCTAGGGGTCCAATCATAAGTGCATATGATCCAAGTAGAGAAAGTGCATGCCTCTCCCTCATATAAAATTACAAGAACGATTACCCGTAGAACTTGAGGGAATATTTGTTCTACCTTTAGCTCCTCGTTGGGTTTGACACTTATTTATCGAAGAACGCTACAAACGATCCCCTATACTTCTGGGTTATCGATGAAGAACAGGAGGTGGCGGTGGCTCCATCTCGTGAAACGCGATAATTGGTTCTCCCTAATTTTTTCTCCGAAAATGTGATTTTATAGTATCAGGGTTGAAGTCTACGAGGCCAACAGGTGGGGATAGCCCACCTGGGCGCGCCTGAGGGGGGGTGCCCTGGTGGGTCGTGCCCACCTAGGTGCCCCCCTCCGGTGGTTCTCGGCTCTACAAATTATCTTTTAGCCTATAAAAATTCCTCGCAAAGTTTTGTTCCAATTCGAGAACTTTTATTTTTGCACAAAAACAACACCATGGTAGTTCTGCTGAAAACAATGCCAGCCCGGGTTAGTTTCATTCAATGCAAATTAGAGTCCAAAATAAGAGGAAAAGTGTTAGGAAAAGTAGATATGACAGATACACATCATTCATGCATGCACATTTCCAAAGCAAGGCCTTATAAAAGCGGACATGCTTGTGATGTTGTGATGCCTAAGAGCATCTACAACCACATTGGGCAAATCCAACCCCTCAAACGCCCGCTGACGCGCCCGGGCGCATCCGCGGGCACTGACCGGGCACGCCTCATATTTTGCGTTCCACACTCGCGTCCCTCATATTCTAAACCTCAAAACTGTGCAATTCATGCAACACTATGTGAAACACATTATCATAGTGCAGCTCATTGGATTAGCCGGACAAAAGGAACATGATTCACCAGAGTTCAACGGCGCACAATGCAAATCCATACTACAAACATACATAAAATATAAACAGAATGAGGAAGGGCGGAGGAAATCACCATTTCCTCGCTGCCCCTTCCCCTTACGGTGTCGGCGCGGCTGTGCCCCTCATAAAGATCAACAACTAGTTCAATTTCAACATCATTGTCTGGTTCTTTATTATTTGTTGGAGTGTCTTCATAAACCTCATCATTATATTTTTCATTATCAGAAGGTGAGTGTTCATTACCAGATTGAGTTTCAGCATCAGAGATAGAGACTTCATTATCATTATCAGGAGATTTTTCTACTTCAGGTTTACTAGAGGCATGCAAAGTCCTATCATTTTCTTCTTCTTTTTCTTTTTAGAAGGACTAAGTGCATCAACTCTTTGAGAGTCTAGTTCAATTCTTTTAGGGTGTCCCTCAAGATAAAGTGGTTCCTCAGTCATTCAACCTCCTCTAGTCATTACTCTAACATCATGATCATTGATATTATTGTTCATTTCATCAAGCAATTCTCTTTGAGATTTAGCAACTTGTTCTAATTGAGTCTGAACCATAGAAGCATGGTTTCCTACACCTCTAGCATCATTGGTAATTCTAAATAGCAAGTCACTCAAGCGAGCAATCATATTGGAATTGTATTTCAATTGTTTCATAACATTTGCATTGAAGTGGCCTTGTTTTCTAACGTAGTTGTCAAACTCATAAGGGCATTGACTAGGATGCTTATTGTAAGGATTGTCATTGTCATTGAATTTCATTAAAGAATTTACCTCTACCACCTTAGGTGGTGGTGGTGTATAAAGCCCATGTATTTCTTCAATAGGAGGTAAATTTTTGACATCCTTAGCTTTAATACCTTTTTCCTTCATAGATTTCTTTGCGTCTTGCATATCTTCAGGACTGAGATATAGTATATCCCTCTTCTTCAGAGTAGGTTTAAGTGGGTGGTTCGGCATAGCATTAAGCAATTAGAGACGCCTCCCACAAGCATCGATTAGTCCATTATAGAAGATATCAAGTACTTCATTTTTCTTAAGAGGATGATCAGGCATAGCATTAAGCAATTAGAGACGCCTCCCACAAGCTTGTGGGAGACTCTCTTCTTCAATTTGCACAAAGTTAAATATTTCCTGTAAGGCGGCTTGTTTCTTATGAGCAGGAAAATATTTTTCAGAGAATTAAAAAATCATATCCTGGGGACTACGCACATAACCTGGAACAAGAGTATTATACCAAGTCTTAGCATCACCCTTTAATGAGAACGGGAATAATTTGAGAATGTAATAGTA
>NW_025226077.1:0-3358 GCF_018294505.1 Triticum aestivum | reverse complement strand
GCAACAAGTATGTTTTAAACCTATTCCTTTAAGTGGATTGCTATTCTAACTTCTTGCTCTATGTTGATTTCAGTTTAAGTTGTATAAACAGTTATGTTCTCATGTGATGCACATTACAAGTGCTGCCAATGCTGTGTAGTTTCTCACACTTATATTCTGTCTATGCTGCTGTGTCTTAAAAATATATGAGTTGAACTGTGTCTCTATCTTGATTAGGGAACATAAACTAGAATGATATGGATAATACAGTGACCATAGTACATAGATATATGTTTGTTTCATGCTGTTATCCTGTCCACCTTACTACTGAACCGGTTTACCAAAATGAGTTTGGTATATTACAAGCTAAACCTGTGATGTGTCTACTTGTTTCTCGTGTAGTATGCAAACAGAATATTGGAGAAGAGCAATGCACTATGCAATGGTAGAGAAAGTAATGCAGATAAGGTTCAAGATAGTGAGAAAACCCTGTTGGTCTCCAAGAAAGGTGATAAAAACGATCTTGTAGACAGTGAGAAAACCCCACAGTCATGCGTTGATGTAGTGTTCGAGTTACTGGCCAGTACCGCTGGCACAAGCTCTTCGAACTCGCTGCCTGAATCACTTCGGCTTCTTCAGTCTCAACAACAAGCTGAAAGGCATCGGTCAGTTGTGTTGCGGCAAGAATCCGAAGGACTGAGGAAGTCCCTGCAGAATTCAGATGCGTACTTTCTTGTGCAACAGCAAGCGCTGGAGGATTTAAGCGCCAAACAAGAGAAAGTTAATAAGCTTGCTAAGCATCTTGCCAGCATTATGGGTACCCAGGATATTGTTTCCTGAACTCTTCTAAAGTGGTTTCAGTTCTGGACTTGTTTTGCTGCGGCGTTTATATGCTGTTGTGTTCCCTATATTTGCACTGGTGGTGAACTTTGATGCCCAATGGATGTAATATGTGTAATAGCCGTGATAGCCTAGCATAAGTTGCTTGCTTATTTATTTCCTTGTTGTCTTGTTTATTTGTTTGCTTGTAGTCAGTGCAGTTCTTTTTCCGCGGTTTGCTAATGGCTGCAATAACCTATTTTTTAAAACAAGGCCACAATAACCATGGGCTAATATTTACTGTAGTGACACTGGGCCTCCTACGGGCCGTAGAAACAATGGGCCTTCTATGGGCCGTAGAAACAGTAGGCCTTCTACGGGTCGTAGAAACATTGGGCCTTCTACGGGCCGTAGAAACAATGGGCCTTCTATGGGTCGTATCATCAATGGGCCTTATACGGGCCGTATGATCGATTGGCCAAACATGGGCCAATAACAGGACGCATTATGGCCGTAAACGGGCTAGAGTTGGAATCGTCCGTTCATGGGCCGACCCTAACTGGCCATCGTTAATAGGTTGTATTTGATGACGCTATGAAAATGGCCCAATGTATTAACGGACCACAAACGGGCCGACTATAACCACAGGCTGAATTTGGCCCACAAGCAGAAAATGACAGTAACGGGCTGTAAGTAAACGAATACTCGAAATGAGCCCAAGAATAAATGGGCTCTGAGAAGGCCGTAAGATAACATGGGATGGAAACGGCCCAACTGAATAACGGGCCCTTAATGGATATAAAGTGATACAATGTTCATTACGGGGCAGTTTCACCACGGTCCGTTAATGGTTCTAAAGTGATACACTGTTCATTGCGGGCCAGTTTCACCACGGGCCGTTAATAGGCCACGTGTTACATAGGGCCTCATATGGGCCGAAAGACGTCATGGGCCATACATGGGCCAGAAGTTAAAATGGGCTGGAATCATATTGGATGGCCCAGATGACGCTACTGGGCCTAATTCGGATAGGGCGTAATGGGCCTTGGGTTAGCGGGTTGTAAATGGGTTATATGCGAATAGGCCGTTAACAGGCTTTCCATGGGCTAGCCCGTCACCTTTTGACCAAGTCAAACGGGCCGGCCTTTTCACAGGAATGGGTCTCTGTTGGGTCGTGCCACGTGTCGACGTATCATAGGCGCCTTCTGTCCAATGAGTGGATGACATTTGTCCCAACAATGAGCCGACGTGTCGGTCACCCTTGACGAAAGCACTTCTGTGACACGTGATTTATCGTCATGGAAGTGGACACTTCCTTGATGATAATTTTGGTAATGTCATGGAACACTTCTACGACAACACAGGTATGACTATCTTGATTCTGTCATAAATTTGTCATGGATGTACATGCATGACAAAAAACGCGACCTACTGTGACAAACACGTATCATCATGGAAGTGTATTTTTTTTGTAGTGAAGATGGCCACCGGTGAGGGATTCCCCCTCCGGCAGGGTGCCGGAACGGGCTCCCGAGAGGTTTTTGGTGGCTACAGAGGCTTGCGGCGGCGGAACTCCCGATCTATCTTCGTATTCGATGGTTTTAGGGTATATGGGAATATATAGGAGAAAGAAGTCGGTCGGGGGAGCCACGAGGGGCCCATGAGACAGGGGGGCTCGCCCAGGGGGTGGGCGCGCCCTCCTATCTCCCGGCCTCCTCGAAGCTTCCGTGGCTTGTACTCCAAGTCTCCCGGATCATGTTCATTCTAAAAATCATGCTCCCGAAGGTTTCATTCTGTCCGGACTCCGTTTGATATTCCTTTTCTTCGAAACACTGAAATAGGCAATAAAACAGCAATATGGGTTGGGCCTCCGGTTAATAGGTTAGTCCCAAAAGTAACATAAAAGTGTATAATAAAGCCCATAAACATTCAAAACAGATAATAAAATAGCATGAATGCTTCATAAATTATAGATACATTGGAGACGTATCAGCATCCCCAAGCTTAATTCCTGCTCGTCCTCGAGTAGGTAAATGTTAAAAGAAAGAATTTATGAAGTGTGAATGCTAGAAGGTGCACAAGTTTGATCAATGATAATTTTAATCACCTTTTCTAGCATGATTATATGTCATAACAGTAGTTCATCTCATAAGACTTCTCACGAACAAGTAACAAGCATGTTAAAGCATAGACCATAAACTTTCTTGAAAGCTAGCGAACTTCATTCTCAGTCATCAAACAATTACAATTCATCTTATTTTCTTGAAGGGTCTATGTCAGAGCTTTGATAGTCAACTATTATATAGTCTTCTACAATTGCTAACACTCACGCAATACTAATGGTTATGGAGTTTTAATCGGACACTGAGAAAGATAGGGGCTTATAGTGTTGCCTCCCAACGTATTCACCTTTGGGTGATGTCAACAATAATAGTTCATGCTAACTTACATCCAATTGGATATATATCAGGATCCTTCCAACACGAGGAGCTTGCCAAAGGATAAAATGAAAAAGGGAAAGGTGAAGATCACCTTGACTCTCGCATAAAGTAAAAGACAT
>NW_025226076.1:0-3408 GCF_018294505.1 Triticum aestivum | reverse complement strand
GTATACTTCGGTACATACATGGCACCACAACCATGGGTACCCTGACGGCCTCACACCAGCCTTGTCGCCTACTCCGACACCGACTGGGCTGGGTGTCCCGACACTCGACGCTCCACTTCCGGCTACTGTGTCTACCTCGGCGCTCTGATTTCGTGGTCGTCTAAATGACAACCCACGGTATCAGGATCGAGCGCCGAGGCCGAGTATCGGGCCGTGGCCAACGCCATCGCGGAGTGTTCATGGCTATGACAGCTACTTCAGGAGTTGCTATGTGAGGTCACCAAGGCGACGCTCGTCTATTGCGATAACGTCTCCGCGGCGTACCTCGCTGCCAACCCTGTCCATCACCGATGGACGAAGCACATCGAGCTCGACATACACTTCGTCCGGGAGCATGTCGCACTTGGTCGTGTTCGTGGTCTACATGTGCGCACCGATCAGCAGTTCGCCGATGTCATGACGAAGGGACTACCCACCTCGACTTTCAAGGGCTTTTGGTCCAGTCTTTGCATCACCGACGACGCTTCGACTGTGGGGGTTGGGGGGTGTTCAACATGTGTACATGTACGTAGGTCTGGGTCCTGTATGCAGTACCTGTAGTATCTATCTCCCGCTGTATGTACATGTATCTTAGGAGACAAGATACCGGTCGCACCCCTTGTATCTATATATATGTGCCTAGTGCACGATCAATCAATTATCGATGCACCAAATCATTCTCTAGGGAGAGACCCACATGAGCCATTTATAATGGCCAAGGAAGCGAGCACATGCCACCATGTTGACATCTTTGCCTTTCTTGACTTTATGATTCCACCACTATTCACACTTCAAAGGTAGTTGCCTAATTGACGAGTAACAACTCCCCCCCCAGGCCCTCACGATTGGCGGCGCGCGCAGGAAGTGGTGGCCGGCATCCTCGGATACCCAGGCAGCGAGGATACGGTGGGCGGTCGCGGCACAGATTTCCCTCTGCCCTAGATCTGAAGGTTAGGCGCCCTCCTCCCCTGCCCTCCGGTCGTTCCCTTCTGCGACTCTGGTCGCCAGATCCGGTGCTGGCGGGGTGCGGGTGCTCAGGTTCGAGCCCGGGGGAAACCCTTGGCCGGTCCTTCGGCCACGACGGCGACGGCGTGTGTGCGCGTCGTGTTCTGCCCTGGAGGCGCCATTGAGGGCTCTCCTCTTCAACCCTGTCCCAGACCCCGGATGAAAACCCAAAACCCGCCTTGGGTTGGCCGGCGGCGGCGCCTAGCGCGTCGCGTCCTCGTTGGAGGCGCCGTCTGGGGTGTCTGGTTCTTCGGGAGAGGGCGATGTGGTTGGTGGGCGTCCGTCGGCTGTGAGGCCAAGTTTGCGTTTTTCTATGGAGGGTGCTCACTCCTGCAAGAGTCCTTCTTGCGGCCATTGGAACGGACCTGGTGCTCCCCTGCTCCGCCTCTTGGCCTCTGCAGCTTTCTTCTTCGGCGACCTCCCGACGGCTATCCTTCTGCTCTTGATTGTTCAGGAGAGGTGGCAGTGCAGCTGTGGTGTGTGCCAGCAGTGTGGCGAGGGTTGTGTAACTTGTCTGTGATGGGGATCCGGTTGGCGTCTTCTCTAGTTCTCGGGTGAGCACCAACGATCGGACGGTGCGCCGTCTTTGAGCCTAGGCGAGAGGAAAGGATTCCTCTTCGGCGTTGGGAGCGATGTTCTTCCCTTGTCCTTGGGTTCAGACAGTTCACACCTTTCTCTGGCTATCGGCTGATCATCGAGGCTTCTCTGTTGCTCCTCTCTCTGCTGACTATGTGCAGTAGGTTTCGACACTACTAGCAGGGCTCTTCATGTATTTTTCTTTCTGCTGTAGTGTGTGTTGCATTGTTAGCTGTTCACTAAGCTCCAGTGTATCTTTCGGTCGCTATTGCTTGATGGCCTTGTGTAATCTTGGCCGGTTGATGGCCTCGTTAATTCAAAGCCGAGCTCCCCTTGAGCCTTCGTTCTAAAAAAAAAAGGTAGCTTCCTAATGCTTACCTCAAAAAAGAAAAGGCTATATCTATGCGTGTATGTAGGATTGTGAGGAATTGGGAATGAGTACACATCACCGTCGCAAGGAATCGACTGAGACTCTGGACCCGTGCTCAACAAATGCAGTATTTGCTAAGCACGATAATAACACATCCTACAACCTGCAGCTTTTTTCTACTCCCTCCGTCTGGAAATATTTGTCGGAGAAATGGATGAAGGGAGTATTAAGTTACCGCACGAACCAGTAGCTAATTAGATTTTTTGTTCGTTGTTAAGCGGCAGGGACTCTAGAACCCATGGGGATGGGAGTAGCAAGAACCAGTAGATGAGGCCATTAGCAAGATCCTGAAGAATAGACCATCCGGTTGAGCACTCTGGTGCAAATTTAGTGGGAGGTCATGTGTTGATGCTCCACGTTTACCTGGATTCTCAATTATTATCTTCCCTTGGCTAAAATTTTGGTTTTGGTAATGACACCCTGTGTGCCTTGCAAGAATTCAAGGTGAAAATGTCTTTCATTCTCGTTCAATAGATCATGTCTTGTGGTTCAACGTTTTGTGCTTCGCTGTAGAGACTTTCCCCAAGAAAAAGTGCAGTAGTATACTCTACAAACACACTATTAAACTAGCAGAGTGCCCGTGCGTTGCTACGGGCTATGATATATATAAATGAATTGAATAAATGATTAGGGTCGTCTCCAAGTCCGACGCTCATTTCTCTCTTGTACGCCTGACCATGTTTGGACATGAAACGGTTGCCTAGCGGGCTTCTCAAAATTCAACCGTCTGGACAGTCCATCCTACCCCAAATCCAGACCATATGTGTGAGGGGAATATGGTGGTCCGCCATGTTATATTCAACACGCTGGCCCAACAAAAAAAAACCATCCCACGATGGGCCCTTCTCTTTTTTAGCGGACCCTCCTCTTCTTGCTCGGTATCCCGCTGTAGCGGGACATTGCTCGCTAGAACCCTCTCCTTTAAAACCAAACGATGCCCATATCATCTTCCCAATGACACCCTATCTCCTTCACGCCATATTTCCCCATGGACCGCCAAGGAGGAGTATGCAACCGCCCTGAACCCCCCGCCCCTATTCGTGTCGATCCACCACCGTCTGTTAGGTATATATGCATATATCGGTTGTAGAAATGCATGTTAATGCATTTTTAAATGTTATAAATAATTCCAAAAAAATTATCGTCTACATCTCTGCAAAAATATGTGCGCGACACAAACTTTTGTAAAAATACATCATTTTATTTTGCCTCCACAAAAAAGACAAATTTCAATGGTTGAAAATAGTGTTCCATGAGACAGTTTTTGTCTTTTTTGCACACGAAAAAAAATCCTTCGAAACTTTTGGCGCACACATAGAATGTGAAGCTGTACATGTGCAACAATTTTCAGTTTTTTT
>NW_025226075.1:0-3461 GCF_018294505.1 Triticum aestivum | reverse complement strand
GAAGAGGCTTTCAATGCCTTCAATTCGGGAGACGCGTACATCCGAGCTGCTCAAGATGGGCTTGCTAGAGCCACAAACCAGTATTTAAAAGATATACGGGTAAGCAAAATCTGATAATTATGTATATCAGTAGCCCCTGAGACTTGAAACAGTTGGTACAACTGATTTAAGGATCATTGTGTGACTAGGTTCTTACAGAGAAGAATACCCATTTGTCTCAAGAGTTGAAGAAGTGTCAAACCAGCTAAGGGCCGCAGCTGCCAAAATGGAGGAATCCAAGAAGGCCTCATTTGGTAATATTTCTCTCGATCGAGAAAAAACCCTAATTACGTGTTCCATTTAGTGTTCGGCACGTTATAGATCTAACAATAGATTCCGTAGCCAATCCCGGAGTGAATCCGGAGATCCTACAAGAGGACGAACAAAGAGATCAACGACAACTAGAGGCTAGCGAGCGTGTACTTACACGGGTCAGGCGGGAGAAAAACGATCTCCAGAATGCCAATACCCGGCTGAGCGTAGAATTGAAAGATTTTCAGGCCCACCTAGATGACTCCGTGAAGGAGAATAGAAGGCTTCAACGCTGCATTTTTAGTATGCGCTCAAACAAACCTTTATATAGTTCAGCGAAGAAACGAGCTAACAGAGTTATTTCTGTAGGTATGCTGATTGGTCGTCCCAAAGAGGAGATGCCCGGATCCTCAGGCGATCTTCTGCAAGAGCTTTTGCAACTACACGAACAAGTTCGGCAGGTGATGCAGGGTGTCGCCAAGGCCTTATGGCCATCCGCCTCCCTGCCAGGAAGCATGGGGGAGCTTGTACAACTGCTCAAGGGAGCGCGGCGGTGTTTCCGACTATGGAAGATATCTACCTGTCGACAAGGTGCGAGGGAAGCTTGGGCGATGGTAAAAACACGATACACCAAGCTCGATTCGAATCACATGGCCCGGGTCAGACCTGTAGGGTTAGATGGGAAGGAGATTCCCGTTAGTCTGTTATATGACCAGGTAGAATTAGCTGCAAAGTATTCCCAACAGGATTGTCGGCTAGACAGCCTGTTGGATGGCATAGAAGAAGAAGTATGTGAGTCTAAGTGACTATGTACTTCAATTGACATATTTGTCCCTAGCCAGATTGTAAATCATTTGTCATGGCGGACCTTTTTGCTTCAGCCTCCGGGCCCGATAGTCTGGAGTGTTTCTGAATACCCACTCAGTTATATAAACCGGGGTACGCGTGGAAACCAGACGTATGGGTCATAATTGCTTGAACAGACAAGTACCCAACTAGCTATGTTATATTACATGGATAGTGAAACATCTTCCAAAGAGAATAGTTCTATTAAGGGTTCCTTTCCCTGGGTACACATGCATTAATGTGCATGTCCGAACTGTGAGCAAAAGCGCAGTGTATGCAACATATGGGGGTTTGTATTGTAAAAGGTAAAAAACATCTTTAGTTCACCGACCGAATATTCCCTTAAGAATGCTAGCTTTGGGCTTCACCCAGTCTGAGGTACACGTCCGGAGTACCCGGCAGTAACAATCGCAGAGGTGCTCCCCTTATGCCCTAGAGAAACTAACGGGAACGTAGGGCATAAACACAGGAGCCAGGCAACCCATCTTGGCCAAAACTTAAGTCATATCGATGCAAATAATGGTAAAGAAAAGGTACATATGGGAAAGGGACACATATGCAGTGGGCGTGATGCCCGGGAGATAATTATATTAAGCTTCTGTATAAGAAGCCCCTAGGTATAGTGAGCGCGCATACTTGAGGATTAGCGCGTCAAGAGTGTGTAGTCGAGTCACACTTAAAGCCTTAGAGCCATAAAAAGAAAGAGAGAGGATATAACTAAAAAAAGGGGGCGGAGGGAAGGAGAAGAACACAGAGTTTGGCGCTAGGCGTAGAATCTTTGGAGTCTGGCCATGTTCCATGGGTTCGGCTCGAGTCGATTATCTGATGCATCACGCAGGCGGTACGCTCCTCCGGTGAGAACTTTATCAATGATGAAGGGACCCTCCCACTTGGGCTTGAGCTTGTACTTTTTCTTCTCCGGTAGGCGTAGAACGAGTTCGCCAATGTTATAAGTTTTGGCCCGTACTTCTCTACTTTGATACCTACGAGCCTATTGCTGATAAAATGCGGAACGGGCTTCTGCAATCTCACACTCCTCCTCCAAGGCATCTAAACTGTCCTGCCGATCAAGCTCGGCTTCTCTTTCTTCATACATGCGCACTCGAGGTGAGTCATGAATAATATCACAGGGCAATACCGCCTCTGCACCGTACACCATGAAGAAGGGTGAGTATCCGGTAGTGCAATTTTGCGTGGTCCACAGCCCCCATAGTACGGATTCAAGCTCCTTGACCCAGTGCGTGTGTGATTCCTTCAGAGACCGCACTAGTCTGGGTTTGATGCCGCTCATAATAAGACCGTTTGCTCGTTCGACTTGCCCGTTTTTTTGAGGGTGATAGACGAAGGCATAATCGAGCTTAATGCCCATATTGCCGCACCAAGTTTTCACCTCGTCGGCTATGAAATTGGAGCCATTATCGGTGACGATGCTGGGGGGACACCATAGCGGTGCACGACCCCTGATATGAAGTCTATCACTGGTCCTGGTTCGGCCGTTTTAACTGGTTTGGCCTCTATCCATTTGGTGAATTTATCCACCATGACCAACAGGTATTTTTTCTTATGGCTTCCTCCTTTAAGGGGTCCGACCATATCGAGCCCCCAGACCGCAAGAGGCCAAGTTATGGGGATCGTTTGGAGAGCGGTTGGCGGCATATGGCTTTGGTTGGCGAAGAGCTAGCAACCGACACACTGTTGGACAAGGTCCTGTGCGTCTGCTCGTGCTGTCGGCCAGTAGAAACCTGTATGGAAGGCCTTGCTTACAAGGGACCGAGCTGTGGCTTGGTGGCCGCCGAGTCCAGCATGAATTTCGGCCAAGAGCTGCCGCCCTTCCTCTTCGGAGATACATCTTTGAAGGACTCCGGTAGCGCTTTTCTTATAAAGCTCTCCCTCGTGGACCTTGTAGGCTTTTGAACACCGCACAATGCAGCGTGCCTCGTTTTGATCCTCGGGGAGTTCTTGCCTATTTAGGTAGGCCAAGAAGGGTTCGGTCCATGGGCCGATGACAGCCATGATTAGATGGGCCGAAGGTGTTATTTCGGTGGCAGAGCCTCCGATTATGTCAGTGTGTTTAGAATCTGGGGTTGTAGTCGGATCTGGACTAGTATTGCATGTCTCCCCTTGCCACACCACGGATGGCTTGAACAGCCTTTCCAAGAAGATGTTAGGTGGGACGGGGTCGCGCTTAGTGCCGATGCAGGCAAGGACATCCGCCGCTTGATTGTTTTCTCGGACCACATGATGAAATTCAAGCCCCTCGAATCCAGCTGACATTTGGAGGACGGCATTGCGATAAGCCGCCATTTTCAGATCCTTGGCGTCGA
>NW_025226074.1:0-3563 GCF_018294505.1 Triticum aestivum | reverse complement strand
TTCTTTGTTTTTGTCTGAATATTGTGAATGAGCAGCATGAACACGGCGTCTAGAGGAGCACACAAGGCAATGGAGTGATGAATGATGCCTTCGTTTTCTAGATGGCAAAACTATGTATAAAACACACTCAAATGTATGTGCCCCAAAAGAATCTCACAAGGAAAAAGTAAATGAGTATATGTTGATTGGTGCTGAACATACAAAATTGTAACAAAATTGTAGATATACGAATGGAGCTCCCTAGAGCAACTAGCACTTGTTATTTACCAGTTTATATCAGATGCCATCTTTAGAGGGCCACTAAATATACTACTTTCAGGTTTCAGCCAATCAAAGCACTGTACCTCTTCTCTTACACATTCTTCTTTCTATTTACATCCTGTTCTTAAAATAGTGCAACGGCAGAGTAACAAGATGATGATGCATGTAGCCATGACTGGGAGTACGGTTACATCTACCGACCAAGTCGGCTTATTCATATTCTTTGGACACTGCTGGATTCGTCTTGGTGATATGTGGCTCTTATACAATTTTATATACTTGTTTCGAACTTCCATAGGTCATTTTTGTTTTGTAAATAGGCTTCACCCCAGTATTTTGGTACCACTTTGTTAGTACCAAGTAGATTTGTCTCTTTATCCCTGCTTGCATCATGAATAAACTTTATGAATAATTAACCATACATGATTGTCTTCCACATTGTTAGAAAGACAAAGACATGCCCACATAAAACATATAGCAATTTTTTTAGTGTATCAAGAAAAACAATTGCTAAATGAATCAGTGAGGCGCGGCGTGCCGCCGCGCACAACTCGCTAGTGTTAAACATTTGCAATCGTTTATTGGGAGCAAGAATCCGGACAACCTTTGATGGTTTGAAAGCTCGTCGTCCTCATGGCACCAACCTTTCTTATTCTTTTGGATGAAGATAATAACATCAACATTAATATAGATGGGGCCGATGTAGTATGGACAGGTCTTGACTGTAAGGGCATAAGAACCGAAAAACAAAATCAGAAGCGTCCCCCCGCGTCGCCCGCGTCTGGCGACACGGGGGAAAGACCTCGCCGCCGCTCGAAGGCCACCTCCACCACCGTGCCCTGCTACGCCGTTGCCGGAGGGCCGGGCGGTGAAGCCGTGCCGCGCCCGAGGATGGTGACGGCGGGGCGGCCTCGTCCTCCTCCCCTCGCCAGATCCCTGCCAACCCTCGATCTGGCCTGGGGCTCCTCCACCAACGCCCCCTCCTGCGCCGCTTCCAGTGGGCCGACCGGCAAGGCGTCGCCGCGTCCGGAGCTGGTGCCTGTGAGGTCTCGCCCCGCCCCCGAACCCCCTCCCCTCATGTCGGAGCGCCACCACCACCACCACTCGGACCTGATCTGGCGCTCCATGGTCGCGCACCTCCACCAACTGCTGCGGTTCGTCTGCTCGTCTAATGTGGCAGCGCGGCCACGCCCGTGGCTGGCCTGGCCGGGGTCTGGTCCTGCTCAGACGCTGACCACCCTTCGTCTCCGACGGCGCCTCCTCCGAGCGGCGGTGGTGGCCTCTGCACATGTTTGGTCATGGTGGCCTCTGCACATGTTTGGCAGTCGGTCAAAGCTTTGCGGTGGATCCCCGTCGACATCACTCCAATCCCGGCGGCCACGAACCTGCGTTCTCCAGTGTTCATGGCCTGTCGGTGCTATGCCGGTGTGGATTTTCGGCCTTGACGCTCCGGTAGTTGCGTCCCTTCCAGCTACTTTGGCTTGTCGGTGTTCTGGCGGTCACGTCTCTCGCAGTCAGGATCTGCGTCTCCTTCCGGTTCCTGGCTTGCTAGCGGCGTCGGCCACCACCATCCATCCGCATCAGCTCTTTGCCCGTTGCCTTCCCGACCCCGTCCACCCCACACGCCATGACGACTCCAAAGCTCGCGTTTTTTGACGGTGGCAGGTGCAGCCCCACCTTGCCCCCTTCTTTGGCGGCGGTCGTCTGGCGTGCTGACTTCTTCATCTTCGGATCCTCATCTGGCGGCAATGGGATTGCTCGAACTAAGGCCAGGCGAAATTCTTGCTCGGCTTGCCGATGCTGGTAGCGGCGGCACTTGTGGGTGTCGTTTCCCTTCCTGAAGGCGTTGCCATGGTCTTTATCTGTGCCCCTCTTCGAGTATCGGGGGAAACCCTAGATCCGATTCTCTGAATCGGATAGCAGCGGCGTAACGATGTCGTTCCCCTTCTTGAAGGCGCTATCTTGCTAACTCACGGCGTCCCCGGTGTTGGATTTGAAAATTTTTGACGTCTTGTTAGTTTGGCTTGCCTCCCTAGTTCTAGGCTTGGTGGGTTTAGTTGTGTCTTTTTCCTATTCGGGTTGAGCATCCATTGTCTCTCTGCTCTGGGTTCCATGCTCATGCCTTCTCGCGTCCATGTCATGTTTTGTAACCCTCCTCTGTACTCAATTCTCTTTTTTTTATCAATGAAATGATACGCAAGCTTTGCGTATTCGCGAAAAAAATTGACTGTAATGGCATGTTTAATTTGAAGAATTTTGACAAAAAATTGGAGATAGTCCGGATGAATTTTCCTACATGGGTCCTTTGATTTATAAGAATGATCTTTAAGGATTCTTCCATACCATTTAATAAATAAGTTTTTTTTATTCACTCGACCTCTTTGGTAGATTATTTTATTTTTTTCTTTGGTGTAAACGAACAAACTTGGGCACAAATTCTATCCCATTGAATCCTCGTGAATATTACAATGTAATTTTGCTGCGCTTGTTTTTGGTTTAATAGGAAATGAATATCTGTGGATTCAAAACACATTGTCGGTTAAACATGATTTTTTCTGGGCGACAAGAAACACAAGAAGCTTTGGGAGAAGTCGAGATAGCCATGAGGGGCCCACGCGGATGGGTCGCGCGCCACCGCCTATCTATAAGGATTTTGAATCTTGCGCTCCATGGAGTTCATTTTTTGTAAAAAAAAACAAAAAAAAATGGAAGCTTCATTTTTTTTGACATATTCATATGATGCATTCTATAAGTTTATAAAGTTGCACGATGAAATAGTTACACATGACAAATAAATGGTTTTGAAAGCGATGAACGTGCACTTCAAAATTGTGATGTTGTCTTTTTTGTTTAGCTCCCATCTATGTGAATATGTGTAGTTTTTTCTTTTCAGATTTGTTTTGAAACTTAACTTTAATTTTGACCTTTACAAATAAAGGAGCTGCTTGGAGCTCAAGCTCCCTTTTGCATTTCACATCCATCAGCGATTCATTTTTTGAGACGGAATCCATCATCGTTTCACATGCTGGCTCCATGTGTGATTTTGCATTTGGAAGTTCGATATCCTTGGAGCAAATATTTCTGTTACTCCATCCGATCCAAATTAATTGTCGCAGCTCTAGTATATTATTAATTTTTGGATCGGAGGGAGTTTCTTTTTTTGAGGCAAGACATTTTTGTTACTTGCAAACCAAACAAAGTGGGCGATGGCCAAGCCAGCCCGTTAGAGAGCTGAGAACAACACGGGATGGGATGGGCTAAGCCCAGCTCAGATGTGTGTGCGTTATATCCTATATCCGCAC
>NW_025226073.1:0-3793 GCF_018294505.1 Triticum aestivum | reverse complement strand
GAAGCCGCCGAATACGAAGATCTGTCCGGGGAGAAAAGTCACACCCAGGACTGCGTCGTTGTCGATTGAAGAGGCCATCAAGCCTATTGGTGACGACACAGAGGAACTCTCAATGAAAGCACCAATGTCGGTGTCAAAACCGGCGGATCTCGGGTAGGGGGTCCCGAACTGTGCGCCTAGGCGGATGGTAACAGGAGACAAGGGACACGATGTTTTACCCAAGTTCGGGCCCTCTTGATGGAGGTAAAACCCTACGTCCTGCTTGATTGATATTGATATTGTGGATGTTTACAAGAGTGGATCTACCACGAGATCAAGGAGGCTAAACCCTAGAAGCTAGCCTATGGTATGATTGTAATGGTTGTTGTTGTTGTGTCCTACGGACTAGAGCCATCCGGTTTATATAGACACCGGAGAGGGCTAGGGTTACATAGAGTCGGTTACAATAGTAGGAGATCTACGTATCCGTATAGCCAAGCTTGCCTTCCACGCCAAGGAAAGTCCCATCCGGACACGGGACGAAGTCTTCAATCTTGTATCTTCATAGTCTTGGAGTCCGGTCGATGATGATGATAGTCCGGCCGATGATAGTTTGGCCGATGATGGTAGTCCGGCTATCCGGACACCCCCTAATCCGGGACTCGCTCAGTTAGGTTTACCTTAATACTTCTTTTGTAGTTGCGGATGCTTGCAATAGGGTTTAATCATAAATGGGATGCTTGTCCAAGAAAGGGCAGTACCCAAGCACCGGTCCACCCACATATCAAATTATCCAAGTACCGAACGCGAATCATATGAGCATGATGAAAACTAGCTTGACGATAATTCCCATGTGTCCTTGGGAACGCTTTTATCATTATAAGAAATTGTCCAGGCTTGTCCTTTGCTACAAAAAGGATTGGGCCACCTTCCTACACCTTGTTTACTTTTGTTACTTGTTACCCGTTACGAATTACCTTATCACAAAACTATCTGTTACCGATAATTTCAGTGCTTGCAGAGAATACCTTACTGAAAACCGCTTGTCATTTCCTTCTGCTCCTCATTGGGTTCGACCCTCTTAGTTATTGGAAGGACTACGGTAAATCCCCAATACATGTGGGTCATCACCAAGGAAGAAGAAGAAGGAGGGGGTCTCACTCCCCCTCTCTCCCGCTGGCGCCGGAACGCCGCCGGGGCTAGGATCATGACATCGATCTACATCAACAATATTGCTACCGCCAACACCAACTCTCTCCCCCTCTATGCAGCGGTGTAACTCCCCTTCTCCCTGCTGTAATCTCTACTTAAACATGGTGCTCAACTCCATATATTTTTCCCAATGATATTTGGCTATCCTATGATGTTTGAGTAGATCTATTTTGTCCAATGGGTTAATCATGATCTTGGTTGGTATGATTGTATATTTTATTTATGGTGCTATCCTAAGGTGCCCTCCGTCTCGTGCAAACATGAGGGGCCCCCGTTGTAGGGTGTTGCAATATGTTCAATGTTTGTTTATTGTCAGTGTTGCGGGGGTGACAACAGCCTAAACGCGGATAAGTGGGTTATAGCATATGGGAGTAAAGAGGACTTGATACTTAATGCTATGGTTAGATTTCACGACCTTAATGATCTTTAGTAGTTGTGGATGCTTGCTAGGGGTCCAATCATAAGTGCATATGATCCAAGTAGAGAAAGTGCATGCCTCTCCCTCATATAAAATTACAAGAACGATTACCCGTAGAACTTGAGGGAATATTTGTTCTACCTTTAGCTCCTCGTTGGGTTTGACACTTATTTATCGAAGAACGCTACAAACGACCCCCTATAGTTCTGGGTTATCGATGAAGAACAGGAGGTGGCGGTGGCTCCCTCTCGTGAAACGCGATAATTCGTTCTCCCTAATTTTTTCTCCGAAAATGTGATTTTATAGTATCAGGGTTGAAGTCTACGAGGCCAACAGGTGGGGATAGCCCACCTGGGCACGCCTGAGGGGGGGTGCCCTGGTGGGTCGTGCCCACCTAGGTGCCCCCCACCGGTGGTTCTCGGCTCTACAAATTATCTTTTAGCCTATAAAAATTCCTCGCAAAGTTTTGTTCCAATTCGAGAACTTTTATTTTTGCACAAAAACAACACCATGGTAGTTCTGCTGAAAACAATGCCAGCCCGGGTTAGTTTCATTCAATGCAAATTAGAGTCCAAAATAAGAGGAAAAGTGTTAGGAAAAGTAGATATGACAGATACACATCATTCATGCATGCACCTTTCCAAAGCAAGGCCTGATAAAAGCGGACATGCTTGTGATGTTGTGATGCCTAAGAGCATCTACAACCACATTGGGCAAATCCAACCCCTCACACGCCCGCTGACGCGCCCGGGCGCATCCGCGGGCACTGACCGGGCACGCCTCATATTTTGCGTTCCACACTCGCGTCCCTCATATTCTAAACCTCAAAACTGTGCAATTCATGCAACACTATGTGAAACACATTATCATAGTGCAGCTCATCGGATTAGCCGGACAAAAGGAACATGATTCACCAGAGTTCAACGGCGCACAATGCAAATCCATACTACAAACATACATAAAATATAAACAGAACGAGGAAGGGCAGAGGAAATCACCATTTCCTCGCTGCCCCTTCCCCTTACGGTGTCGGCGCGGTTGTGCCCCTCATAAAGATCAACAACTAGTTCAATTTCAACATCATTGTCTGGTTCTTTATTATTTGTTGGAGTGTCTTCATAAACCTCATCATTATATTTTTCATTATCAGAAGGTGAGTGTTCATTACCAGATTGAGTTTCAGCATCAGAGATAGAGACTTCATTATCATTATCAGGAGATTTTTCTACTTCAGGTTTACTAGAGGCATGCAAAGTCCTATCATTTTCTTCTTCTTTTTCTTTTTAGAAGGACTAAGTGCATCAACTCTTTGAGAGTCTAGTTCAATTCTTTTAGGGTGTCCCTCAAGATAAAGTGGTTCCTCAGTCATTCAACCTCCTCTAGTCATTACTCTAACATCATGATCATTGATATTATTGTTCATTTCATCAAGCAATTCTCTTTGAGATTTAGAAACTTGTTCTAATTGAGTCTGAACCATAGAAGCATGGTTTCCTACACCTCTAGCATCATTGGTAATTCTAAATAGCAAGTCACTCAAGCGAGCAATCATATTGGAATTGTATTTCAATTGTTTCTAACGTAGTTGTCAAACTCATAAGGGCATTGACTAGGATGCTTATTGTAAGGATTGTCATTGTCATTGAATTTCATTGAAGAATTTACCTCTACCACCTTAGGTGGTGGTGGTGTATAAAGCCCATGTATTTCTTCAATAGGAGGTAAATTTTTGACATCCTTAGCTTTAATACCTTTTTCCTTCATAGATTTCTTTGCGTCTTGCATATCTTCAGGACTGAGATATAGTATATCCCTCTTCTTCAGAGTAGGTTTAAGTGGGTGGTTCGGCATAGCATTAAGCAATTAGAGACGCCTCCCACAAGCATCGATTAGTCCATTATAGAAGATATCAAGTACTTCATTTTTCTTAAGAGGATGATCAGGCATAGCATTAAGCAATTAGAGACGCCTCCCACAAGCTTGTGGGAGACTCTCTTCTTCAATTTGCACAAAGTTAAATATTTCCTGTAAGGCGGCTTGTTTCTTATGAGCAGGAAAATATTTTTCAGAGAATTAAAAAATCATATCCTGGGGACTACGCACATAACCTGGAACAAGAGTATTATACCAAGTCTTAGCATCACCCTTTAATGAGAACGGGAATAATTTGAGAATGTAATAGTA
>NW_025226072.1:0-3901 GCF_018294505.1 Triticum aestivum | reverse complement strand
AAAAAAAAAAAAGAAAAAAAAAAGAAAAGAATCCATGGCGTCCCGTAGGCAAAACACACCATTCATTCAGATTCAGGACATGTCACCACTGGTTGATGGAATTGAAAGACCCGACGCATGTTCAACATTCCTTAGGCCTTGTTCGTCCTTGAGATTTAAAGGGGTCTGAAGGGGATTGTGAGGGATTAAATCCCCTACAAGTGAAAATCCACCTCAACCCCCTCCCCTTGTGGGAGGGATTAACCGAACAAGCCGTTAACTATGGTGGAAGGCTAATCAACCCTACCCACCTTTGAGGCAAGAATGTGTGCCGACCTGATTGTGTAAACTACATCCTTTAGTTGTGTAGTGCTCGACATAAAAGATATTCATAGGTGCCCGGGATGATCTATCAGCCATATAGATATGAGCGGTTGTTGCTGCCTAAGAAACACAACACGGATGTATGACGTGAACAAATTCAATCTGCAATGAGACTGAAGCATCTAGAAGATCAAAGTAATCATGTCAAATTGCAAAAAAAAATATTATTTGTTTAAGAATGTTCGGCACTTTAACTAGAATCATGCATTGGTGCAAAGCTGCTCCTGTACACTCTGGAATAACATCTGAAAGATGGAGATCACAGAGTGTTCTTACTCCATCTAGCAAACGAGCCATTTATATGACAAAGTAAAACAAAGTGAAGTTGGACGCCATGGATTCTGAGCATTTTGGAGAGGTTATGGATGAATTTGCGAGGGCGCAAAGCTGTACTCACACACACACACACACACGCTGCAGGCAGACCCCAAAAGAGTATGGATGCCACAGCAAACCGAACATATGTAGCCTCCAAGTGATGTGAGCAGCTGAGCAATTGCCCTGTAATGGTCCAGTGAAAAATGATTAGACACTATTCCTGGTGATGTTCTGTCTGAGACAATCTGATTTCGGCCAATGGTTATAGAGAAGGAAGGAGCATCATTGAGTGTCTCAAGGGGAACACGAACCTGACTACAACCATTGAGTTAGTAGAGATAATCCCGAAAGGTGCAATAGCAAAAGCCAGAACTATAAATGAACATCTCAGTACCCAACCTGATACAATGGATACATGAACAAGACCGACTTGCAACAGAACATTTCACTAGGAGGGAAGTTGATTATAATGCAATCATTTTATTCAACGAGCAGTGCTCCAAGCTCTTCCAAACATCTAGTCCAACTTGCATGTCCCTGCATCCTGCCGTACCGACGACGACACGCTGGTCCAGCACCAGGTTTAGACCCAGGTCTAGGCACATAGCGGGGCCAGATGTGGAGGAATTGATATTCAACCCATCCTTCCTGTTTCATGGTAGCCTACATTGGCACCTAGAGCAGTATGAGAACAGAAACAACATTTGAAGTTGCCTTAAGATATGCTTGGTTTAGGTCAAGGAGTGAATGAAAAAGACCCAATTGAGATGGGAATGTTCATTATTTTAACTAAAGGCAATGCATGTGTTTCCGGCCGGGCCAGACCGGGCTTGGGCTTGAGACTTTGAGGCCGGGCGCGACGAATGCCCAGGTTTAGACCCAACCCGTATCTACATTGGCACCGGGGACGTGCTGGACCAGCGTGTCGACGTCGGTACGGCAGGGCGCGACCAGCGCGGAGCTGCCGACATTGGCATCGGGGACATGCTGGACCAGCGTGTCGTCTTCGGTAGGGCACTACGCGGCCAGCGCGAAGCTGCCGACATTGGCATTGGGGACGTGCTGGACCAGTGTGTCGTCGATGCCAAGAATATTTCTGATTAACAATGTCGGCAGCATGGACGTGTTGGACGCCCGTGAGCTTGTTCGAATATTTCTGATGACTAGAATTTATGTGTTTCAAAGCATGTTTCGAATTTATAAAAAAAGTTTGTGCAATAAAAAAACCTTTTGGATGACACTCTATATTACACTGTTTAACTTTTTGCGAAAGATATTATACTGCTTTTACCACTGTAACATTCCTTTTCGGATGACAATTGAGAATTCAATGTGAGTTAATACCAAAACGTGATTTGCATGTCAGCACGTAGTTAGCAAAGATGAGTTTTGCCGCAATATGAGCCATCTGATCTCTTCTCTATTTATAGTGTATTAATTCTAGGTCTCTCAGAAAAACCGCCGTCATTAGTTGAGCAAGTCAGAAGGAATGAATCGCGGAATGAATCGCCGTGACTTATGTGTCAGGCCTTGCCTTCCATTTATACACAGGCTGGATACAAGATAGATACAATTCAGTTATGATTTTATCTACAACAACCTAACTTGATCATTATCTATACAACGCACGAGCTGATCCTAACAACCTACGGTTAGGCTATAGACTCGTTTAACATTCCCCCGCAATCTCAGCCGGTACAGAGGTTGAGATTGGAATGGAGTCGCTTGAGTGTCTGCTTGGTGAGAGGTTTAGTGAAGGCGTCTGCAACTTGATCTGCTGAAGAGACGAACCGAACGTCCAGAGCACCCATGGCAACCTTTTCTTGCACAAAATGGAAGTCGCCCCGAGATTGTCACACCACAGTACAGGGGGTTGAGGCTGAGCTACTTGCAGTTCCTTCAGCAGAGACTGTAACCACGTAGCTTCAGCGGTGCCATTCGTCAGCGCCTTGTATTCAGCTTTAGTCGAGGAACGAGATACCGTTGGTTGCTTTCTGGCGCTCCAGGATATAAGATTTGGTCCGAGGAAGACCGCGAAGCCACCCGTGGAGCGACGATCGTCGCTGCAGCCAGCCCAATCCGCGTCAGTGAACACACTCATGAGGACTGATGGCGAGTGCCGAATGGATAAGCCGGTGGATACTGTTCCTCTGACAAAGCGAAGGATTCTTTTCACTGCTTCCCAATGTACATCAGTGGGACGTGACAAATACTGGCACACTTTGTTCACTGCAAACGACAGGTCTGGCCTTGTCAGTGTCAAGTATTGCAACGAACCTACTGTGCTCCTGTACTTGAAGGCATCATCCTCATTCAGTGCTTGGCTAGACTCCTGTGTGAGCTTCTCATGTGTACAAATCGGCGTTGGAACTGGTCTGCAATTTGCCATGTTTGAGCGTTCCAGTAGATCGAGTCCATACTTCTGCTGAACAAGGTTGATTCCCCCGGAATTGCGGATCACTTCAATCCCAAGAAATAATCCAATGGACCAAGATCCTTAATAGGGAAGGTAGCAGAGAGCTGGCGGAGCAGGCATTCAACCGCCCTCGTGGAAGAGCCAACGATGACCATGTCGTCAACATACACCAGCATGTAAAGAGTGACACCATTTTCATGAAAGATGAACAGCGAGGTGTCTGCTACAGACGGCACAAAACCAAGTTGTTGAAGACGATCGTGAAGCCGAGCATAGCAAGCACGCGGTGACTGCTTCAACCCATACAAAGCCTTCTGAAGCTTGCAAACATAGTTCGGACGGCTCAGATCTTGGAACCCTGGCGGTTGTTGCATGTATGCCTCCTCCTCAAGTATTCCATGCAAAAATGCGTTGCTGATGTCCACTTGACGAAGCTGCCAGCCACGGGAAACAGCCAGGGAGAGCACCAAACGCACTGTAGCAGGCTTCACAACAGGAGAGAAAGTATCTGAATAATCGATGCCATACTGTTGAGTAAACCCACGAGCGACAAGGCGAGCCTTGAACTTGTCAAGCGATCCATCAGATTTATGCTTGACTTTTACAACCCATTTGCACCCAACGATATTCTTGCTGTCGGTCGCAGAACCAATGTCCACGTGTGGTTATGCTGGAGAGCAGAGTATTCAGCTTCCATGGCGGCGCGCCACTGATGGTCGGTAAGCGCATGTCAATAGGACCGTGGTTCAACATGAAAAGCGCACCGCCGAGGATCGTAGCGCAAAGTGCCATCCGTCGGCACCA
>NW_025226071.1:0-4229 GCF_018294505.1 Triticum aestivum | reverse complement strand
GTGTGTGTGTGTGTGTTACTGGAAACAATAATGACATCACCAGATGGTCTGGCGCGGCTCCAGCAAACGCATGCCTTTGAATGGATGGGTGTACAGCGCATGCTTGCATCGGGAGGAGGATCCGGTGCGGACCAGGGGCAAGGGAGGTCGGCGGCGGTAGGAAATCGTGAGGGACGAGGTGGACTGCATGGGACTGCTTTGGTGTGACGTGGATGCCTGTGATTGGATGCTGATGTGTCTACGTTGCATGTTGAGATAAATCAAATAGTGGGGGTGAACTTCTTAAGTATATAGGATATGTTTGTCTATCCGTTAAATGTGTTACCTACTTAGGGAAAAATATGTGTTTTTCCAACTCATTCAAAATGTTCTTGTGCCGAGAAAAAGCATGATAAAGCCTATTGTGTTAGAATCAATTTATTCTGTTCAAAATATATGTACGCACATGTGCTAATTTTTTTATTTCTAAAAAAAACCATAAAACAGCATCAAAATATTACCCAAGTATCGGTGGAACTCAGGAAAGCTAATTAAAATAAAATAAAAGGTAAAATATAAATATAAAACAAATTAAAAGTATTATAAACTCCATGAGAAAATATATAAAAGAGGAATATAAAAGTAAAAAGTAAAAAAACATGAAACCAAAATGCAAAAATGCAAAAATACTGGAAGATTAAACAAGGACATTTTGTTGGGCTTTGTTAAGGTAAGCTAGCACTACTAGGAAAAAGCCTAACAGTAGTGCGGGTCAGAGGTCTATCAGTAGTGCGGGTGGCCGAGCTACTGATAATGCGCTACATCTAACTTTTAGTAGTAGCGTGTTTTGACTCACGCTACTACGTAACTTTACGTAGTAGTAGCGTTCCTCATAAAACGTGTTGTTGCTAATAGCAGCAACGCCACTGTATAGAGCGCGCTGCTGCTACCTTCATAGCCGCGCTACTGCACTTTTTCTGTATTTTTTTATGCAGCATATTGGCGCTGTATTTGTACAAATTCTATACAGTAGTCTCATCAATGATTATATCCCTCACCGAAGCCGGGTAAAACTTGTTGTAGTAGATAGTTGGAAAGTCGTCGTGCTAAGGCCCCATAGAACCAACAACGCTTTAGAACAGCAACTGCCGACGATGAAGTGTAGCGCAGATCGGAAGGATCCAACCTGAAGACACACGGACGTAGACGAACGGCGAACATATCCGAGCAAATCCACCAAAGGCAGATCCATCGGAGACACATCCCACACGCCCACCGAAGATGGTATATGCACCATCAGAACGGGAGCTATGCGACCGGGGAGAATCTTATTCCATCTCCAGGGAGTCGATGTCGTCTCGCGTTCTTGAGCAGGATACAAACCCTACCAAAACTCGAAAATGCATGTAAGAACGGAGCCCTCCCATCGACAAGGGACGGGATCCATCGCGCCTCCATGGCTCTAAGGCCATCGGAGACGAGGCGTACCAGCGACGGCGCGCAGCGGGAGGCGGAGGAGTGGCTGCTTGAGCCCCTACGTGCGCGCGTTGTATAACTTGCTGATTTTGTTAATTGTGATGATCCATCATGGTAATCAAAATGTTATTGTTTTAAGAACAAACATGATAAAATCTTTTGTGCTAAAATTAATGTACTTTGTTCCAAATATACACAAATATGAGATAATTCTTTTTATTTCTCAAACAAATTATAAAACAACATAAAAATATTGTGTACCGGTGGAATACATGAAAGCTAATTACAAAAAAGTAAAAGGCAACACAAAAAACAAAAATAAAAGTAAAAGTAAAAGGGAAATATAAATATAAATAAATACAAATATTAGAAACCCCATAAGAGAAAACAAAATAGATAGAAGGCGAATATACAAATGAAAAGAAAAAAAATACATGAAACTAAAATGCAAGAATACTGGAAGATCAAACAACGGTATTTTATTGGGATTTTGTAAGGTAAGCTGGCTGGTTTTTCTCTCAAATTTAAGCTAGTTGACTTTTTGTGACATCAAACTAATTAATTATGTTGCCTATGCCTCCTCCCCAAGAAAAGGCTATGTTTTCTCTATCTCCCTACGGCGCCGCCGCCGGTTCGTCTCGTCTCCGATGGCCTTAGGGCCATGGCGGCGCGGTGGATCCCGGTCCTTGCTGGCGGGAGGGCTCCGTCTTTAGTTGTTCGTTCGAGTTTTGTTGGGGTTTATGTCCCACCCTGGAAAACGAGACGGTGGCGGCTCACTGAAGATGAGATAAGGTTCTTCCCGTTTAGTCCCCGTTCCGATGATGCGTCTAGCATCGTCAGTGGGCGTGTGGAGGTGTGTCTCCGGTGGATCTATCCTTGGTGGATTTGCTCGAATCTTATCGTAGTTTTGTCTATGTTCACGTGTCTTCAAGCTGGATCCTTCCGATCGACGCTACTCTTCAATGGCGGCAGTTGTTGTTCTAATGCACTTGTCCTGTGAGGCCTTAGCACGACGACTTCCCGACTGCAAGTTTTGCCCGGCTCGGCGAGGGAGGGGTGTTGACGGCGGCGCATCTTTGGCTCGCTTCGATGCTTCTAGTCATCGCTAGGTGGTCTATGGATCTGGATGTAATTCTTATTATTTCTAATGTTCGTTGTACTATCATGATTAAAGATGAATAGATAGTGAGTTTTTTCGCCAAAAAACTAGTTAATTACGTTAATTGTGATGATCCATCTAGTTAACTAACCTCACCATCAGTTATTCTGGAACCGTTCTCACCTCTCAAAACCTAGAGAGGAGATTTTCTAGATGCACCATGCCGCCACTCTTGTCCGGTGGTAGGTCGCAACCTCCTCCAGTGCTGATATGGGAGTGCGGGAAAGCCCTGATCTACCATATGCATCTCTAGTATTCCCCTCTTTGATACTTTTACTAGAGTTGCGTGGCAGCGCCATCGGTGTGGCGAATAAAGTTTCCTCGAACCTCCCAATTTATATCTATATCTACTAGCAAAAGGGCCCGTGCGTTGCAACGGGAGAAAAAAGTTCACAATTTTCAATGGTCATGATCACATTTCGCTGCATCACCGAGATACAATATCTCTCTCAATTTTGTGAAATCATGAACATTTTGAAGTTATGAACAATTTATTAAACTCATGCACATATTTGAAATCGCAAACAACATACTATTACAAAGTTCTGAACATTTTCTACAATCAAGAACATTTTTTTAATTTATGATTTTCTTTTGCTATTTACAAACATTTTTTAAAAATTATGAACATTTTTAAGCAATTTTCCTGAACTAGCAAAACATTCTATAATCGATGAACTTTTTTTAGAAATTGGGTGGAATAGTTATTGAATTTGACGAACTTTTTTTGATTTAACGAACATTTTTAGAAATGCCCGTGCATTGCAACAGGAAAAAAAGATATAAAAAAGTATGAATCAAATTCACAAAGTATATACAAATGATGTCATGATGAGATAAGACACTTTTAAAATGTAATTTCAAAAACGAACAATATGATGCTCATCAAGACTTGTTTGTTTAAGGCGTCACAACAAAATATTTTGTGGTTGAGCAAGCTGCATTGACGGACCCTGTCTGAGCTATACTGATAAGTAAAATGCCTCGCCTTGACTTAGCGTAGCGATATTTACCATAACCACTATTGTGATACGAGAATAAGCATAATTGTGTATGGAAGCGAAATAGACATTTAGCCATTTTAATATAGCTTACAAAAACTAACCCTTAGAAAGTTATGTCAATTTTGTTGGGTTCAGCGTTGTACAAAACACGGAAACCCTTTTTTACCTGACGCGAAGGACTAAATAAAATCATAAAACGAGCTCTATAGATCTCTTAATCAAACCTTTATGGAAGCTACAATTAGTTTGTTCATTATTAACGGATGTTTTTTAATTTTTGTGAACATTTTCTAAAAGCTGATGGACATGTTTTTTTAATTCCTGAATATGCTTTGAATATCGGATCATTTTAAAAAATCATGAACATTTTTTATTTCTTGAAAATTCATTTGAAATCGTGATTTGTTTATAATATGTGAGCAATTTTTTAAGTCATGAACATTTTATGATTTTTCGAATAGTTTTTAAATTCACAAACAGTTTACCATTTTCCTACTTTTTTTCAAAACTCGCAACTGTTTGATATTTTGGAAATCCAAAATTAATTTTGAGATAAGTAACCAAAACAGAAATAAAAAAGTAAAAAAAAATAAAGAAATAGGGTGCGCCAC
>NW_025226070.1:0-4593 GCF_018294505.1 Triticum aestivum | reverse complement strand
AAACTTGAAAACTCCACAACACAAAACTCAACAGAAAACTCGTAAGCTCCGTTAGTATAAGAAAATAAAACCACCACTTAGGTACTGTAATGAACTCATTCTAAATTCATATTGGTGTAATATCTACTGTATTCCAACTTCTCTATGGTTCATACCCTCCGATACTACTCATAGATTCATCAAAATAAGCAAACAACACATAGAAAACAGAATCTGTCAAAAACAGAACAGTCTGTAGTAATCTGTATCACACGTATACTTATGGAACTCCAAAAATCCTACCAAATTAGGCAGTCCTAAGGAATTTATGTACCAATCCAGATCAAAAAGAATCAGATCAGAAGCACATATCTGTTGATTATCAAAACTAGTTTACTGGGTGCAAAAGTTTCTGATTTTCAGCATGATCAACACAACTATCACCGTAAGCCATCCTAAAGGTCTTACTTGGCACTTTATTGAAACAAATGCTATAAAACATTATTGCTACAGTAGCATAATCATGTGGACACACAAAAACAGTAAGGGTAAATATTGGGTTGTCTCCCAACAAGCGCTTTTCTTTAATGCCTTTTTAGCTAGGCATGATGATGACAATGATGCTCACATAAAAGATAAGAATTGAAACATAACAGGAGCATCATGAAGCATATGACTAGCACATTTAAGTCTAACCCTCTTCCTATGCATAGGTATTTTGTGAGCAAAAAACTTATGGGAACAATAATCAACTAGCATAGGGAGGTAAAACAAGCATAACTTCAAAACTTTAAGCACATAGAGAGGAAACTTGATATTATTGCAATTCCTACAAGCATATGTTCCTCCCTCATAATAATTTTTAGTAGCATAATGAATGAATTCAACAATATAACCAGCACCTAAAGCATTCTTTTCATGATCTACAAGCATAGAAATTTTATTACTCTCCACATAAGAAAAATTCTTCTCATGAATAGTAGTGGGAGTAAACTCAACAAAATAACTATCATGTGAAGCATAATCCAATTGAAAACTAAAATCATGATGACAAGTTTCATGGTTTTCATTATTCTTAATGGCATACAACTCATCACAATAATCATCATAGATAGCAACTTTGTTCTCATAATCAATTGGAACCTCTTTCGAAATAGTGGAATCATCACTAAATAAAGTTGACACTCTTCCAAATCCACTTTCATATTCATCACAATAAGATTCAACATCCTCCAAAATAGTGGGATAACTACTTCCTAAAGTTGACACTCTTCCAAACCCACTTTCATCAATATAATCATCATAAATAGGAGGCATGCTTTTATCATAATAAATATTCTCATCAAAACTTGGGGGACAAAAAATACCATCTTCATCAAACATAGCTTCTCCAAGCTTGTGGCTTTGCATATCATTAGCATCATGGATATTCAAGGAATTCATACTAACAACATTGCAATCATTCTCATCATTCAAAGATTTAGTACCAAACATTTTAATGCATTCTTCTTCTAGCACTTGAGCACAATTTTCCTTTTCATCATACTTATGAAAGATATTAAAAAGATGAAGCGTATGAGACAAACTCAACTCCATTTTTTGTAGTTTTCTTTTATAGACTAAACTAGTGATAAAACAAGAAATAAAAAGATTCAATTGCAAGATCTAAAGATATACCTTCAAGCACTCACCTCCCCGGCAACGGCGCCAGAAAAGAGCTTAGTTGACGGGGTGTGAGTGCCGCTTACCTAGCCTCCCCGGCAACGGCGCCAGAAAAGAGCTTGATGTCTACTACACAACCTTCTTCTTGTAGACGTTGTTGGGCCTCCAAGTGTAGAGGTTTGTAGGACAGTAGCAAATTTCCCTCAAGTGGATGACCTAACGTTTATCAATCCGTGGGAGGCGTAGGATGAAGATGGTCTCTCTCAAGCAACCCTGCAACCAAATAACAAAGAGTCTCTTGTGTCCCCAACACACCCAATACAATGGTGAATTGTATAGGTGCACTAGTTCGGCGAAGAGATGGTGATACAAGTGCAATATGGATGGTAGATATAGGTTTTGTAATCTGAAAATATAAAAACAGCAAGGTAACAAGCGAAAAAAATGAGCGTAAACGGTATTGCAATGGTAGGAAACAAGGCATAGGGTTCATACTTTCACTAGTGCAAGTTCTCTCAACAATAATAACATAGATAGATCATATAACAATCCCTCAACATGCAACAAAGAGTCACTCCAAAGCCACTAATAGCGGAGAACAAATGAAGAGATTATGGTAGGGTACGAAACCACCTCAAAGTTATCCTTTCTGTTCTATCTATTATAGAGTTCATACTAGAATAACATCTTAAGACACAAATCAACAAAAACACTAATGTCACCGAGATACTCCATTATCACCTCAAGTATCTGTGGGCATGATTATACGATATGCATCGCACAATCTCAGATTCATCTATTCAACCAACACAAAAGCACTTCAAAGAGTGCCCCAAAGTTTCTACCGGAGAGTCAAGACGAAAACGTGGGCCAATCCCTATGCATAGGTTCATGGGCGGAACCCGCAAGTTGATCACCAAAACATACATCAAGTGGATCACGTGATATCCCATTGTCACCACAGATAAACACGGCAAGACATGTACATACATCAAGTGTTCTCAAATCCTTAAAGACTCAATCCGATAAGATAACTTCAAAGGGAAAACTCAATTCATCACAAGAGAGTAGAGGGGGAGAAACATCATAAGATCCAACTATAATAGCAAAGCTCGCGATGCATCAAGATCGTGCCATAGAGAAAACACGAGAGAGAGAGAGAGAGAGATCAAACACATAGCTACTGGTACATACCCTCAGCCCGAGGGTGAACTACTCCCTCCTCGTCATGGAGAGCACCGGGATGATGAAGATGGCCACCGGTGAGGGATTCCCCCTCCGACAGGGTGCCGGAACGGGCTCCCGAGAGGTTTTTGGTGGCTACAAAGGCTTGCGGCGGCGGAACTCCCGATCTATCTTCGTATTCGATGGTTTTAGGGTATATGGGAATATATAGGCGAAAGAAGTCGGTCGGGGGAGCCACGAGGGGCCCATGAGACAAGGGGGCGCGCCCAGGGGGTGGGCGCGCCCTCCTATCTCCTGGCCTCCTCGAAGCTTCCCTGGCTTGTACTCCAAGTCTCCCGGATCATGTTCGTTCCAAAAATCACGCTCCCAAAGGTTTCATTCCATTTGGACTCCGTTTGATATTCCTTTTCTTCGAAACACTAAAATAGGCAATAAAACAACAATATGGGTTGGGCCTCCGGTTAATAGGTTAGTCCCAAAAGTAATATAAAAGTGTATAATGAAGCCCATAAACATTCAAAACAAGTAATAAAATAGCATGAATGCTTCATAAATTATAGATACGTTGGAGACGTATCATTTACCCAGGTTCGGGCCCTCTCTATGAAGGTAATACCCTACTTCCAGCTTGATTGATCTTGATGAATATGAGTATTACAAGAGTTGATCTACCAGGAGATCGTAATGGCTAAACCCTAGAAGTCTAGCATGTATGACTATGGTTATGAGTCTCTCGATCCGGACTAAGCCCTCCGGTTTATATAGACACCGGAGGGATCTAGGGTTACATCAAGTCGGTTACAGATAAGGAAATCTTCATATTTGGTCGCCAAGCTTGCCTTCCACGTCAAGGAGAGTCCCATCCGGACACGAGCGGAGTCTTCAGTCTTCATATCTTCACAGCTCATTAGTCCGGCCCATGTATAATAGGTCGGACGCCCGAGGAACCCCTAGTCCAGGACTCCCTCTGCGAGCTTGCGGCCCCTGGTCCTGCGTCGGGCGCCCAACTTCAGCCCCATGGGTCCATCCGCCGGCGGGAGGGCGGGGCAGGAACGGGCGGTCGTCATCGTCGTCGTCCTTCGAGGAAGGCGGGCCGCTCTTCCCCGAGTGGGAAGACCGTGAGGATAGGGAGGTCCACTCCTTGATGCGGTCGATGTGCGTCAGGACGTCCCACCTGAGCAGGGTCGGCGGGGGCGCGACAGCGCGGCTCGGTGGAGAGAAGCCGTGCATCTCCTCCACCCGTGCTTCCAGAGTGTCCGCCTGGTGGGGATGTGGTGCAGCTCCCACACCCACACCCACATGGCGAACGTATTTGTGTCCGCCCGCTCAAAAGTGTGGTTGTCGAGGCGGTCGATGATGACCTTGTCGCGGAGCACGTCGGCCGCCTCCTCCAAGGTCCAGAGCTGCATGGGCAGCTTCTCGAGGACAACGCGCACATGCAGCATCCAGGTGGCGTGCACCGCGTGCGTGTCCTCCCTCCATGGCTCCAACGGGAACTGGATGCCATCCACCGTGATCGCGCCCCGGCGCACGACGGGGTCCTTATGGGCGAGCATGTTGAAGTGGATGAAGAAATCTTTTCGGTCGTGGCTGGTAATGCGGAGGAGGTGCGCGAGGATCTAGAACTCCTTCTCAACTGCCCAGCCGATGGAGAAGGGGCTGGTGGCGTGGACCTTGCTGACGACGGTGACCACCACCACGTGCTACTGTAGGAGGAAGACTTGCTGCTCTAGGGACGGCATGGACGCGATCACCTTGTGGCTAGTG
>NW_025226069.1:0-4657 GCF_018294505.1 Triticum aestivum | reverse complement strand
ACTTTGTGGTCGGGTAGATTGTTATTTGATGAGTTGTGGACCTGCAAATAAATTGTTGAATATACTTGATTCTTCACAGATGGCCTTGTAGGATTGTTCTGGAAACAGATACAAATGCGATATCTGAGAAGGTGCCAGGCGATTGGAAGGAGCTGGATCCTTCACTGAGCAGGTATAACACAGTTGTGATAATGATTTGAGCCGAAGCCTCTCTAGCTCCACATGACCTTTTCTCTACAACATTTGCAGATGATAAGCCAAGCCGTAGCGACTGTGGAAGTGCACTTCACAAGGTCTCTTCTAAAGTAGCGTGTGTAGGCATCTTTCAGGTTGATGATAGAACTTGCATTGAACTCCTGTGTTTCCTCCTGCAGCATAGTGCACCAAGTTTGCAAGAAAGAAAATGAGTTGAATCCTCCTGTATGAGTGAGCATAGTTTATCATCTATGGTTGTGGTTGTTGGCATTTTGTTCGCGGAGATGTGTGTCCAGCCCAAGTGCCTAACTGGTCACCAGATTCCTAGGTCATTGGTCCTGTTGTTTGACCTCCCTTTGGTGAAATAGCACATGAATGCTACTGACCTCTTGTGCTTTTTATGAGCAAGCATGTTGATGGTCAAAATGTTTTTTTGTTAAGGGCAAGCATGTCTGTTCTGCAAACAAGGAGACAGCAAAACACTTGAAAATCTTGGGTCGGCGTATCGTGACAAAACATGATAGGAAGAGAGTTACCAACTAACAAGGCAGTGGCATTATGAGCTGAGCTGCAGCAAGTTCTGAAGAGGCACCCAGAAATTCAGGTCCTGACAGGTTGTGAGTGGAGGAGATCAGAAGTAAACTCCTGTTGAGGCTGTGGCACTGTTTGGAGGAATGGTGTTATTGTTCACAACAAAGTTGATGGTACACCATTGGTGCCTCGGTTGCCTTCCTCCCGAATTATTTTTTCCTGTGCCCAACCTGAATACCATGTGTGTGGCGGTAAGAAGCTGACCATTTTAAGGAACAAATGCTTCATCTGATGTTCGATCTTAACATATGCTCGAGAAATAAAACTTGTACTGATCTGCAGAGCCATGATCTTTTATTCTCTGTAACCGGTGCAATGCAGGTGAATTGGGTCCACTATTCTGTGCAGAGCCATGATCTTAGCAAGTTGAAACTGATTTTCTTACAAGAGCTAGGAGAATTAGTTTAATTGAAAGATTGCATTATGAGCAACTTCTCGATGAAATGCTCTGCTTGCGGTTCATGATTCCATTGCATTTGATTTGGTATTGAAACACAAACATACTGTTATAATTCTGCCTTTGGGTTGCATCTTGCATGGTTTGGAATAATATTAATCATTTCAGTTTAGTGGCTAAGTATTTTAAGGAATCAATGCTTCATGTGATGTTTGATGTTAAGATAAGCTGGAGAAATGAAACTTGTATACGCCCAGATTGTCTTCCCTTTAGATTCTGTAAGAGGCAGCCACGTATTCTTTTTTTATTTGACTGTTGCAGTGTGTATGAATTAGGTCCACTATGAGCCGGCTAGACAAGTTATAATCAAGAAGGTCTGACTGTTTATTGGTAGTGTTCTTCTCAGTACTCAAACGTCAGCAACCTAGCTGTCTCTTGTCTCTGTTTATTGAACTGAAGAATTGACTTGTCCTTTTATTGATGTCTTCCTTTGTAGAGTTTATTTGGTGCTCTTCTTAATATTAAGACTTACTAGCAAATATACATGGGTGTCTTGTTTCTATTTTTTGGCTGTAGCCGATTATCCAATTGTCGACTAGCAGGTTGCACCTGATTTTCAGAAGAGCTTGGAGCACTACTCTTGTTATATTATTAAGTGCTTAAATTATAGTCAGCTTTTCAGAAATGCTCTGCTGCAATTCATTCTTTCTTCATTAATGAATTGCATCATTTGGAATGTTGTACTGCAATTCATTCTTCATGAATCCATTGCATAACGAGCGAGGGCGGTGCAAGTGAATTCATTCTTCACGAACGAGGGCAGTGCAAGTGTACAAGAGAGCTGAAGCATTCAGAGTGATGATTTTGGAACCTGCCAATGGTGTCTCTGCACCGTAGTTGCTGTATGAACCTAGGCAGAGAAGAGAGATTTTGCCATTTTGGAAACATTTTATTCAGAGTGAGATAAACCAACCGAACCGAGTTCCAAGTGAAAGAGTGATGATTGAGATTACTTACTCGCCAACAGTTTAGCTAATGTGACTGTAATCTATGCCGGAGGGAGGAGGACTGCCTTTCCAAGTGGAGCATGCAGGACAACTCTATCTTTTTAGTATATCTGGCTGATGAACTTCCCTAGTACATCAGACTGGATTGGGAAAAAACACTTAAATATTTAAATTCGTAATGTCTGACATGTAATACCTCAAATATTCAAATTCGTAATGTATGGCTAATGAACTTTCCTGGTATCTCAAACGGTTTGTGTGCCTCAAATTCACTCTGACCATTTGTTACTGGGTATGTTTTGTGCTGCTGCAGGATCACTTGAAGTGCGCCCACATCAGTTTTATGTAGCATGCTGGTGACAAATTTCTGGTTACAGTTTACCAAGTCGATGCAATATACAAGCCGAACACCCAGATTAATATATTTCAGTGTGTTTGATCAATCTGAGACCAAGGAGAAGTATCTTGATCTTAAACGGTATTCTCTGCTTTTTGTTGCAAGGTTGTAGTTCTTCTAGAAGCTAACTGATGGACTGACTGCATGCTCTGGGATCTGTCCGTTCCAGGTTGCACAGGAACCTCGAAGTTTTGCTCTTTATCCCTATTTTGTTGATGGCACCTAGAACTAGAAGGTCCTTTGTTCTGGGCACAGTCCAGCGGCTCCAGCACAAACCAGTTCTGCCCGAATTGGAGACCGTCCAAAATATTTAGTGAAGAATCAACTTGCCTCTTTATCAAGGTCTTCTTTCTTATAGATTACCTGGTTGTCTTCTTATAGTACTAGAATTTAGCAAATCCATATGTTACCTGTTTCTGTATTTGTTATAGCTGACGATGAAATGAGGCAGATATCCTCTTTGTTGACTATGATATTCTCTGTTTATTGATCTTTTTATAATTAAAAAAACAGCTGGGAGTACTAGTTTAATTGAAAGAGTGCATCATAGTCGATGAGAAATGTTCAGTTTTGCGTTCATTCTTTTTCGCGATTTATTTCATCTTGTTAGGTATTGAAACACACTAAAATTCTCTCTTTGCGTTGCTCTGTTTGCAAATATCTTTTTATGATTTAAGTTTAGCTGCTAGCCATTTCAAGGAATCAATGCTACATGTGATGTTTGATTAGGTTGTGTAACTGCAATTATAGTTCAGATTGTGCAGTCAGCAGTGAAAACAGATTTCTTGCAGCTATGAGTATTTGCTAATGATTCATTTCCCCTCTTCTCAGTTTCTAGCTTGCACTCAACTCAATGAAAACATGGCACCATGATTTATCCCTTAGTAGAGATCGATGGAGCCGGCGGACCCAACACAACCGATGGAGAAGCGCTTGATCACATGGCCTTGTCTTGAGGTTCTTGCTACTACCATCCGCACGAGCTATTAACTTCGGGCTTCTTTTAACACAGACAGATAATTTAATTAACTGTTAGTAGTGACTGGTACTAGGTAGCCAAAGGGATGTCTTCTTGTGCTTAGAAGATACTGAATTCTTTAAGATTGAGTCTCTCTTGTACTAGGTAGCCAGAGGTAGCCGATGCTCTCTCATGCTAGTGTGTACTCATTCCTGGTACCTCGCAATCCTAAGTACACATACAGACAACCTTTTCTTTTTGACGTGAGTAGCTACCCATTGAAGTGAGATTAGTGTGTGTGCTCGGAGCATACTGCATACATATAATCCGCGATGTTCTGCTGGACATAAGGTCAGTGAAGGTAAAGTAGGCCGGCATGGTGCATTGTGCTTGCATGGTTGGCCGTCATAAATGGATCATGTGGGTGTAATTATTTATTCGAAGCCAGAATATCTTTTGTATCTTTTGAATGAAGATAATAACGTCAATAGTAATAATCGCCGGGGCCAATGTAGCACCTACATATCTTCAGCGTAAGAGGCATCTTTGATTTGAAGGATTTTGATAGAAGACGTGGATGATATAATCCAGTTGAATTTTTCTACATGGGTCCTTCGGTCTGTAGTATTAGATCTTATGAGAATTTTCATTAAGGTTTTTTGATACCATATTTCATAAAAAAATCTATTGACTCAACACCTTTGGAAAGATTATTCTGACTTTCCTTTGGTGTAATCAAACAAACTTTGATACAAATTCGGTACCATTGGATTCATGTGAATATGACAATGCAATTCAGTAGTTTTTCCTATTCCTGCTTTTTCTTAATCCAACAAAATCAAACTTGTTAAAAGATCATTGGCAAGGATTAATTTACAAACATAACACAGTTTCTAGACGAATACTATTTTTACCTTTTTCTTGGTTGTATGGTGTTATGGTTTGGGTAATGAACCAATTCTTAATGAGTGAAACCTTCCCATTTTACTTTCGGATCCAGAATTGCAGCAGCTACCTCGTATGTGTATTGGAATCACATCCAATTCCTGCACGTGTCCATATATATATATACATATACATATATATATATATATATATATATATATATATAT
>NW_025226068.1:0-4862 GCF_018294505.1 Triticum aestivum | reverse complement strand
CACTGCTTCTCACATTGTGTACATGTCTCAAGCAGGGCAGTCGCTCCGAACATTTTCTACTGCGCATGTAGTACGTGCTCTTGCAGGGTAATTGATCAGCTGCCCACGTTTAGGATGTTCAGAAGATTTCTTTGATTGGTATGACATTTTGGATATCTGCGTGAGAAGGATAGATAAACTGTTGACGAAATGCCTAGAGTGTCTGCTTGCATTCAACACTACAATAGCTATATCTAGTTCTTGCTGCAGCAATTTTAACGGCAGGGGGATGTTTGATTCATTTTACACTGAAAGGCAAATCACTTTAAAAGTGTTTCATCCCTCGGAGATCATCCTTCGGAGATTTAAGCAAATTTACAGTGGAAAATTTTGTGAGTTGCCTTAGAAGAATAAGAAATGTAGGTATTCTGTTAGAGAAAATATATGCTATCAGAGCTCTCATAACCAATATACAAAAATACAAGTAATCCGTTGAGGCATAGTTGTTGGATTGATTGGTTTGTCGTTGTTCACCAGTGTAGTGTTGATAGTGTTGCTGGCACTTTCGGTGTCTCTTCTCCTGTCTTCATCTGTGAGTGTTTGCTGGATGGATCCCTGGTCCTGGCCGGTGGCGTCAGCCCGACCAATCTGTACATGTGGGGACGTGGCTGTCTGTGATAGGTGACAACTGTGACAATATCAACGAGAGGAAGTTTCCTCTACAGATCTTGCGAACGCCATCTCTTGTTGATCATGACCATGTTCAAGGTTCTCGCTCTATGATTACTTTCAGGGAGGTCTTGACTCTGTAATCTGGTGGATGATCTTTTTGTCCGTCTTCTGAGATTATCCTTGGGTCCGTCATTTGGGAACTGATCGCTGCAGATCTGCAATTCCTACTTCGCGGTCAGTGATCAATATATTTACATATGAATTATAGGTCCATATTTGCAAAAGCATGGATTCAGTTTTAAACAAGCACTAAATCCTAACAGAGTCATGAAAACCAAATTTTTTTTTGTCTATTTTAGCAAGGCAAATTAGTCGAGTTTTACTAGATGCAGGTAAGATTTGTGTATGTAATTGTTTTCAATGAAAATACTGATAGATCTCAGTTTTAAGACGTACCTTCAGTACGAGCAGTTCTGCATGTGCTTGAGTAAGATTTACATGTCTGAACTCTGAATTTACATACTAGCTATTGTCCCTTATAAATGCACAGCTATCTAAGATGTCGAATTAACTCCTGTTTTACTAGATGCAGACAATATTTCTAGCCCAAGAGGCAAGAAATACACTACATTTATTGAAGATGTAGTTTGTTTTCGATGAAAATAGTCACAGACCTCAGTTTTAAGTAGTGCCTTGATCCGAACCTTCATAAATAGTTCCAAATGTGCTCGAGTAAGATTGTCGCCTATCTGAATTTACACACTAGCTGTTGTCCCTTATTCAGTGCAGTTATTTAGCATGTCGAATCTTGCAATGAGTATTTAAATGATTGCTATGATCTGTCTACTTTTATTTGCTTTAGTTAGGAAACCAAAAATGCATTATGCATAAAGGATATACAAATAAAATTATCTTAAAGAAACAATAACGTGCCACCAAGGGCGAGAATTTCATTTACAGATTTTCAGTTCTCAGACTAAGATGTACTTCTTCCAGTGTACGCAGGGAGACAATGAGTATGAACTAAGTTATCTCTATGGTAACAAACAACTTGGTGGTTGTGTGCCAGTAACTTCCTTATTTTGGTAGGAGCCATGGCGTATTGGGAGATTGAAGGAAGGCGGAATGGGAATTGGTGACACGCGACAGCGACTCCTGCTCATCCTATGGTAGCGCCCCCACTGGATGGAAGTGGTAGGTGAGCCCAACTGGAAAAATTACAAAGGAGAGCACGAGTAGTCATCCAGCGACACAGAAGAGGAGCGGGGGGAGGTGACGGTGCTCGACGAGAACAGTCACCCGGTCACCACGTCGCGTCGGTGGAGCGCAACGAGGGTGCGTGCGGGTATGGAGTATTGGCTACCATACTTTTCGACTTCTGAGTCAATCCAAAAATAGTAGAGGACTTTTTTTTGAAAGATCAAACTATGCTGGCTTTTCATTGATCATTAGCAGGAAGCAGTGGGAAAAAAACAAGGTGGTGAGGATCCAGAGGATCCGATGGCTTGCCACAGACCGGCAATCCTCGAGTGACAGGGTAGCCTAGGGTTTATGTTTCATGGCGGTTCCTCGAAGGGGCTCCCGATGCAGGTTGCGCCCGCGACTCGCCATAGCTCGATGCAGTCCGTGATCCTCCTGATGATGTTGGAGACACTTGGTATGGTTCTCCTGAAGGTGGCATTGTTCCGTTCCTGACACAGCTCCCAGCATGTGAGCAACAAGAGTGTGTTGATCCCCTTGCGCCATCTTGTTGCGGATCCTTCCAGGGCGCCGAGCACAATGGAAGTGTGCTGTTGGTTCTGCCAGCTCTCCTTGGGCGTCAGGGGGGAGCAGCCCTTCCACGTACTGATTGTTTCCCAGACCCTCCTTCCCATTGGGCATTCCCAAAACAGGTGATTGGAGGATTCAAGGTTCCGAATGCACAGCTAACAGAAGTACTCGTTCTTCCATCCGCGCCGCTGAAGCCTGTCGTTGCACCAAAGCTTGTTTTGGAGCATGAGCCATGCGAATATCTTGATCTTGTCGGGGGCCCAAGCTTTCCAGATGACCTGATCAAAGCATGAGATCGTCATGCCCTGGAATTGCATCTGGTAGGCTGATCTCGCTGAGTATTGGCCCGACCGCTCGTGGACCCAGCTGATGGAGTCGGGGGTGCCAGCACGTAGGTCGTCGATGGCGCCGTGCAGTCTCCTGTGCATGGCGAGGAAGTCGTGGATCAGGTCTTCGGTGCGGCCATGAGCTAGGTCTCTGATCCACGTGTCATCCGTGAGGGCAGCCTTCACCGTCCTGTTCTTTCTACGGGCATGCTGGGCCAGCCGCGGGAATTGCTGGGCGAGGTTGCCCGGCCCTAGCGATGGGGAGTGCCAGAAGGAAGCCGACACGCCGTCCCCGATGCTGACAGAGGTTGTCGCCGTGAAAAGCGAGTAGTCCTCTGTGTTGCATGGTAGTTCCGAGCCCACCCATGGCCTTTCTGGGTGGCGCCATGAGAGCCATGGCTAGCAGAGTCGTAGGGCTCGGCCGAAGCGCTGGAGGTCAGGGATTCCCAGGCCTCTATTGGCCGTTGGCGAGCAGACCGCTGGCCAATTCACCTTGCAGCTGGCTCCAGTTACCTCTTCATCTTGTTTTCAAAGGAAGCGGCGGCGGCACTTGTCGATTTCCTTGAGGATCTTCTTGTGCATCCGCAGTACGGTAAGCGTGAAGGTTGGCATGGCGCTGAGGACGCATCGGACGAGCACGCGCCGTCCTGCGATGTGGATCAATCTGCCCTTCCATCCCACTAGCCAGGCTTTGATTGTGTATATGATGAACTGCAGGTGCACGAGCCGGAGCCGGCCGATGGTTAGCGATAGACCTAGGTACTTGATGGGGAACTGTGCTATGGAGCCGCCAAAATTGTGTAGCACTTCCTCTAGGTTCAGTTCATTGCAGCTGATCGGCGAAACCGTGGATTTTCTAGGGTTGATGCATAGCCCCGTTGCGCATCCGAAGTCTTGGAGAATTCTTAGCAGGGAGTCAACGTCCTGGTGGGTTGGGTTGATCAAGACAACTGCGTCGTCAGCGTATAAGCTAACCCTAAGCTTCAGCTCACGCCCTGGGATTTGTTGTAGGAGGCGTTGCTCAACCGCCTCCGCTAGCAAGTGGTGCGGCATGTCTATGGCGAGGATGAAGAGGAACAACGGCAATGGGTCTCGTTGGTGCAGGCCTTGGCGGTGGGCGAAGTGGTGCCCGGCACCCCATTCAGTGAAACCGAAGAGGACGCCGAAGAGAGGAGCAGGGCCACCCAATCGCGCCATCGCGCGCTGAAACCTAGCTACTGCAGGAGCTCTAGTAGGTAGTCCTAGGAGACCGTGTCAAATGCCTTCTCAATGTCTAGCTTCATGAGTAGTGCAAGAGTTTTGCGATGATGCAGATAGCGGACGGTGTTTTGCACATAGAGGAAGCTATCGTGGATGCACTTTGTTTTGGGGAAGGCCGTCTGTGCCAGCGATATAATTTTCTGGATCACCTTTGCCAGCCTGATGGAGAGAACTTTGGAGATGAGCTTCGTTACAGAGTGGATGAGGCTGATTGGGCGGTAGTCCGTAACCGCCGTCGCCCCGTACTTCTTTGGAAGTAGTACGACCATGGCCCGGTTGATGGTGGCAATGTCATCCCCTGTCAGGTGATAGAATTGTTGAAAAACCGCCATAATGTTGAGCTTTATGATCAGCCAGCAGGTTTAGAAAAAGGGTCCATTGAACATGTCTGGCCCTGGCGCTTTTTCCTGGGGTGAGGTGCAGATCGCCTGCCAGACCTCATCCTCTGAGAAGGGATTATCCAGGCCAGCCGCCGGCAGGGAGGACAGGTTGATCGAGCTCCAGTCGATGGTGGTGTCCCTGTTGGGTGCCGTCCCCAGGGTGGGGTGATACGTCTCCAATGTATCTATAATTTTTGATTGTTTCATGCTATTATATTACCCCTTTTGGATGTTTATGGGCTTTATTTTACACATTTATATCATTTTTGGGACTGACCTACTAACCGGAGGCCCAACCCATATTGTTATTTTTTTTGCCTATTTCAGTATTTCGAAGAAGAGGAATATCAAACGGAGTCCAAACAGAATGAAACCTTTGGGAGCGTGATTTTTGGAACGAACGTGATCCGGAGAGCTTGAAGTGCAAGTCAAGAAGCAGCCGAGGAAGCCACGAGATAGGAGGCCGCGCCCCCCC
>NW_025226067.1:2333-5217 GCF_018294505.1 Triticum aestivum | reverse complement strand
TTTTTTGCTGTATTTAGTTTCTTTGTGAATATTTTTGCTTTATATAGTTTTTTTCTTTTCTGCATTATTTATTTTCTTCTATTTATTTTTGAGTAATTTTTTATATAGTTTTTTCTTTTCTTCTTTATTTTTTTCCTTTTATTTATTTCTGAGTAGTTTTTTTGTTGTATTTAGTTTCTTTGTGAATATTTTTGCTTTATATAGTGTTTTCTTTTCTGCATTATTTGTTTTCTTCTATTTATTTTTGAGTAATTTTTTTATATAATTTTTTCTTTTCTTCTTAATTTTTTTCTTCTATTTATTTATGAGTAGTTTTTTTGCTGTATTTAGTTTCTTTGTGTATTTATATCATTTTTGCTTTAGTTTCTCTGTATTTAGCTCTGATATAAACAAGTCGGTGACTGAAAATAGCAAATGATGTCAGAACATGTTGAAATTGATGACGTCGCTTTGAATGCTGCATAATGCCGGCTCAAAAAAAGTCTGGAGTTCAAATAAGTTAAAAAAAATGAAGTGCCCGTGTAACAGATGAGTGCATCCAGTTTTGAAGTGAGTGGTGGCCGGGATTGAGGGGAGACCGAGTGAGTGGAGAGAGTGAGGGCGTAAACATGTAAAAATATACATAAAAAATACATTGATTATCAATGATCTTTTTGTATACAATCTGAATTATCAATATGAGTCCTCAACTGTGTAGAAATCGGTGAAGACTCATATTGAGTCCACAAATTATACACATAGAGTTCAATGAAGACCAAATGCTTGTGATAGTTTGAGAAGTAACATATTTAAGGTGGTAAAAATCTTGCTAGGGGAGCGAGGTGGGACTAAAGATAGCCTGCCACAACCTCTTTACTACCGGTTCGTGCCACGAACCAGTACTAAAGGTGCTGGTCGGGTCCCAGCATCTTCAGTACCGGTTAGTACCACGAATGGTACTACAGATTCGCAATGAACCGGTACTAAAGATCTCCTCCCGCCTAGCCATTTGAACCGGCACTAATGGACACATTAGTGCCCGCTCAAAATCAAACCGGCACTAATTTGTCTCAGATTTGACCATTTTTCTACTAGTGAGCGCCACCACCGCCCGCGATTTTCTCCTCGCCCACCTCTCCCGCCAGCCCACCCTCCCCCTCTTCTACGCCTACAATCAGAAGTGCAGTGGCATCGGCGTCGAGTCACTAGACATCATCCCCTTCGACCACCGAGTAGGGGTCGCCGCCCCTGCCATTATTAATGGTTGCATGAAATTCATATTTCTGTGAATATCCTTTTGGGCAGAGGTGGCTATCGTGCATGTTGATGTTAAATTACTAAGTCCTTCTGGCCAGTGTTTGAAATATTTGTCAAGCTGACCCCGCCTCTTGTTGCTTGGAGACTATCCGGTGGTCTCCTTAATTCTACAAATTTAGCAAATATACTTGTTTCTGTTTTTGTCGTAGCCGATGATGAAATGAGGCAGACTTTCCACTTTTTTGAGTAAGCAAGTTGCACCTGATTTTCAGAAGAGCTTGGAGCACTACTTGTTAAATTGAATGATAAGATTGCTGTCAACTTTTGAATGCAATGTTCTGTTTCATTCTTATTCAAGATACATTAGCATCTGAGTAGGCATATAAATATATGCTTTTTAATTATATCTTTCTGTCGCATCATTTGGACTTATATTTGCTATTTCACTTCATCTACTTACCCATTGTAAGAATTAATGTTTCATGAGATATTCGATCATCTCAAACAAAACTGTCTAGATAGATCTTTAAAGCCTAGCCCATGGCATTCCTAATTTCCAGATTGACCTCGGTCGTCGCCATGACAATCTGTTCCTTGAGTAACCAACCAAACTAGTATAACATGGTTAGGGTCTGTATTTTTTGTCCTTGAATTCGTTTCATGTCCGGATTCTTCAGCATTGTTTGACGCGACGAAGATTACCATTAGCATTTTGAGTTGTATGTTGTTATGGCGACCGGATCTACCTGTGTTATGTTTTAGAATGATTGTTTAATGTGATTGTACTTTCTATTTTTGCCGACTTTTATTTGAAGCTCTTCATCTTGTTAGTTATAAGAATGGTTCTGCTAGCATAGTAGTCTAGGAAAACTGAAGTAGTCAAGCAATGAAAGGACACCTGCCTGGTCAGCTTGTACTTGTGTGCTCTGAATGTTCCTATTGCTTTTCATAATGCATTAGCAGTGTAGTTGGCTGATGGTCTGCAATCATTTTCGACCGCATTAGCAGTTCCCGCTGATGAGAGTGGGTGGGTGTCGACAATACTTAGACGCTGAATATGGCGTGTCATTGGAACATGAGCATGTAGGTTGATGGGCTCTAGAAATCAAATCTAACCAGCACTACAAAAAAAAGACACATCTGTGATATTTCGGGCCGAACAGAAAAAATTTCTGTCATACATATGACACTTCTATGACGATAATTGTGACAAAACCCGGTATCATCATAGATGTGGTGGGCTCCTACTTCTATGACAAAAAATCATGACAGAAAATGGGCTTGTCGTCCTGGGCGGGCCGGAGACGCAGCTGCATAACATTCTTTGGGCCGTCCATGACAGAAAAAACCGTGGTAGAAGCGAGGGGGAGGAAAATTTCGGGGAGTTCCTGGTTACGTTGGGAGGTCGGGGGCCGAGCGATGCGCGTTTCTCTCGTACACATACGCGCGTGTGTGCGAGGCATTGGCTCTAACTGAACCCGAGCGAGGCGTTAGGCTCTAACTGAACCCGAGCGACTGCACTGCAGGCTACGCGTTACTGAACCCGAGCGATCGATCAATGGCTGTTAACTGAACCCGATCGAGCGATTCCTTCGCTACTGCTACTAACTGAAGCCGATTGATGCTGCCTCTGGGATGAAGAGTGAGC
>NW_025226067.1:0-1872 GCF_018294505.1 Triticum aestivum | reverse complement strand
CAGTGAGCGGTGGCATTGCTTCTGGATGAACAGGACCCGGTGGTGTGGTGGAGGGCTGGATGAATAGTATACGATGGAGGGGTGCCCGTGGAGGGGTTGATGAACACGACCCCATGGTGTGGAGGGATGGATGAACAGTAGACGGTGGAGGGGTGCCCGTGGAGGGGTGGTTGAACAGGACCTCGTTGTGTGGAGGGCTGGATGAACAGTAGACGGTGGAGGGTTGCCCGTGGAGGAGTGGTTGAACAGTAGCCGGTGGAGTAGCGCGCGGTGGAGGCTGGATGAATAGGAGCCCGTGGAGGCTGGAGGAGGTCGACGGTAGCCCATGGAGGCTGGAGGAGGTCGACGGTGGAGATGAACAGTATCCCGTGGAGTCCCGTTTTGCGGTACGTCACACCCCTCCCGATGAACAGGACCCCCGTTTCGACCGTAGGAGGTCTGTTTCGTCCGTTTTGCGGTACGCCACACCCCTCCCGATCAACAGGACCCCCGTTTCGACCGTAGGAGGTTCGTTTCGTCCGTTTTGCGGTACGCCACACCCCTCCCGATCAACAGGACCCCCGTTTCGACCGTAGGGGGTCCGTTTCCTCTGTTTTGCGGTACGCCACACCCCTCCCGATCAATAGAACCCCAGTTTCGACCGTCGGAGGTCTGTTTCCTCCTTTTTGCGGTACGCCAGACCCCTCCCGATGAACACGACCCCCGTTTCAAACATGACCGGTCAAACAAAAGGTTGTTTCCTCCGTTCTATGGTACGCCAGGCCTCGTTTACATCGCATGTTCCGTCCAAGCCCTCCGGATGAACATGACCACGCATTCCGTTCTGACCCAGCCGGTTGGCTCCCACGCGTTCCGTTGCCTCCCGATGAACATGACGCATTCCGTTGCCTCCCCATGAACACGACGCATTCCGTTGCCTCCCCATGAACGCGACGACGACATTGTTTCTTTGTTTCGACCCAGCCATGTTCACGAGCCCTGGCCGTACATATGCGCGAGTAGGAGTTCGAGACCCCGCCCATATGTACGTACGTGGCTGTATTTTCTTTCTTGCACCCTGGCCGTTGTACGTACGTGTACATGCTACATGCATGCCTCTACTACGACATGTGCGCGCCTCTACATCCACCAGTATGTACGTACACGTTCACGACCAGAATGACAATGCTACGTATGCTTCGACCAGGTGGGTCCCGACTGTCAGGCAATTCCTTGTGTGCGAAGATGTAGCTGGTGGGTCCCAGCAGTCAGGGGTGCGAATAGTTTTTTTTCGGATGCACTTCCTTGCGTGCGAAGGTGTAGCTGGTGGGTCCCAACAGTCAGCTGGCGAATCATTTTGTTGTTTTTTTTACCCGGACGCCATTCCTTGCGTGCGAAGGTGTAGCTGGTAGGTCCCAGCAGTCAGGGGGGAAACGTTTTTTTCACGAAATATGGTGGCCCGTCTCGTGGGTCCCCGCTGTCAGGTGGAGGAATAATTATTTTGCGCGTGATAAGGAGGCACTTCCTTGGGGCCGCCGTGGACCCAGCTGTCAGCCTCTCCACATACAGTACTCTTCTAATGGAAATTGGTCGTTGACCACATTGACCACGCCGCGCTGAGAGCACCAGGGCGGTGGACGACGGCGAGGCTTAGGAAGGGGACGACGTGGAGCCGGGGAAGACGCGGCAGTGGATGCCCACGCGGAGAGGAGTACGACTGTATGAGGGTTTACTGGTTCGTCTGCCGTCGCCGGAGAATAACAGCAGGTGTGGGTCAGTAGAGGGATGGCTAGGCCAGCGATGGAAGTACGGTCGGGGCGGTGAGGCCTACGCGGCAGCACAGCCAGCCGCGGGAAGGAGGGAGCAGGCAGTCCCGCCGGCTCTTGTTTGAGC
>NW_025226066.1:0-5502 GCF_018294505.1 Triticum aestivum | reverse complement strand
CGGCCTTGAGGGTCGGAGCCGGACATCTTCGAAGGTCCGAAGCGCCTAAAACTAGAGCTTTGGCTGTTGGAACTCGAGGCGAGGGGCGGATTTGATTGGTTTAAGAAGAAGGGAGCCGGGCCTTGGTTCCTTTATAAAGGAGATGAATACCAAGAGCCCTCCCCGTGACCGTTTGAGACTCGCTTTCAATTAGGGAATCATACCTAAGTCGCGGTTGGGTTACCCACACCCGCATTGATGAGAATCCTGGAATAAGGGGACACGATCTCTGCTTTGACAAGACGTGCCAGGGAAACCGCCTCGCTAAACGCGCTGAGGTGGAACAATAAAATGAATAAAGAGCCTGGCTGTGGCATGATGTCACGCCACGGAATACGTCAGCAGATCTGATTGATGCAAATATTATTCTCTCTACGAAGGAATGTGGAACTTATTTTGCAGAGCCGGCCACTACCCTGGTGTTCAACATCTTCTATGAAATATTCGGAGGAGGAACCCGCATTGCAATGCCGAAGACAACTTGCGCGCCGGACTCATCGTCATTGAAGCCTGGTTCAGGGGCTACTGAGGGAGTCCTGGATTAGGGGGTGTCCGGATGGCTGGACTATGACCTTTTGCCGGACTCCCGGACTATGAAGATACAAGATTGAAGACTCCGTCCCCTGTCCGGATGGGACTTTCCTTGGCGTGGAAGGCAAGCTTGGCGATACGATATGAAGATCTCCTCCCATTGTAACCGACTCTGTGTAACCCTACCCCTCTCCGGTGTCTATATAAACCGGAGAGTCTTAGTCCGTAGGACGAAAAACAATCATACCATAGGCTAGATTCTAGGGTTTAGCCACTCCGATCTCATGGTAGATCTACTCTTGTACTACCCATATCATCAATATTAATCAAGCAGGAGTAGGGTTTTACCTCCATCGAGAGGGCCCGAACCTGGGTAAAAACATCGTGTCCCTTGTCTCCTGTTACCATCCGCCTAGACGCACAGTTCGATACTCCCTACCCGAGATCCACTGGTTTTGACACCGACAGGGATTTTCTCACTTCTCATGAGATTCGATTGAAGACAATAACGCTAGAATGATATGTAGCCAACCGTGCAAACACTAGATTTGTCACATTCTTCCTGCTGAATGCGAGGTTACTATTTTCCATCAGGCTTAAGTTTATCAGCAGCATGGTTTTGACGGATGGGTATGTCGAAGAGCAAAAAAAGGAGTTTTAGGTAAGCAAAAGAGCATCTGAACGTGTCGGGCTTCTATTTACAACATATTGTGGTCATAATCCAGTAAATTTTACGACCTAGGATGTTCATTCTATGGACCTGACCGATCCATTTGATTGTGACTGCCAAAAATAGTGCTGGAGTTAGATGTTGTTGCCCTTTTCAACCTGGGTTTTTTGTAAACATGATGAACAATAAACCCTCGTGATTTTGTACAGTTTGTAAGCTGGAGTTAGATGTTCCTGCCCTTTTCAACTCGGCTGTGACTGTCATATATTCTTTGAAACAAGGCATGGCTTGCCATTCATTTAATTTAGAGTGAAATATTGTAACAAATCCCAACCAAGGGACATAACATCACTCTCGCCGGCTGCTTGAGCTCACTGTGCATTACAGAAGCCAAGTGATTAGCCCCCACCAGCACCCAGAAACTTATTTCGAACTAGCACATCAAATGGGCTGTAAATTTTCATAGGAAAGGCTGCATGACCGTGACAGATTTGGATTCTGACATTTGGGACCCATGAGGAAATAGCCTAGCCAGTCAACAAAAGATTTTGCCTACCAGCCGTTGGATTGACATCCAACATCTGTCGTGTATCTTCTATCTCTTGTCTTCTTCCTCCAGCCGCCCAAACCGAACCACCCCGTCGGCTCCGCCTGCTCCCGCATCCCATGGCTGGCTGCGCCTCCGCCCACCTACCGTACGTACCCTCCAACGTTGGCTAGTCCCTCCCTCTATTCCCCCACACGTCATGTTATTCTCCGGGGACGTCAGCCCCAACACGCACCCACACCCGAACCAGTCAACCCTCGTACTCCCCTCCGCCTGCGACTGGACCGGAGCATCTTCCATGGCTCCTGTTCATTCCATCCGAGGCCTCGCCGTCGTCCTCCGCCTTGCGGCCTTGGTTCGCTCGCCGTGCGCGGTGTGCCGCCCTCTTGCGTTGTCAACATCATCAACAACCGAGAGGAACAAGGAGATGAATGTATGTGGAGAGGATGATAGTAGGGACCCACCAGCATCATGGTAGTACGCAAGCAAGTGCCTCTGTATTACAAGCCCAAAAATATGGTTCCTCCTAATGGTTGGACATCTGGGGCTCACGCATTGTCAACATAGTCAATAAACGAGAGAATTACACTACGAGCGGCTGACACCAGGGACCTAGTAGGCCGCGCAGTTTTTTTTGACGAACAAGCATTTGTTATTTATACTAGTTTTTACGATGGATCAGGGTAACAACGGGGCAGTGCGGGGGCCGTGGCCCGTCTAGCCATGGTTTTATTTATGTTTACCACATCATGAGCCTAGTTGTGTTTTTTTCTTGCTGAAGATGGCTAGCCCAGTTTTATTTTTTTAAAGAAATACCGAAACAAGGCCTACTTGCTTTATCGGCCATGCTGGGCTGCAAATCTTTCAAGACGAGGAGAGTTTCATTCGGTTTGCCCAGAAATGGGCTGTACATTTTTAAAACACATCAAACCGGGAATTAGTTTCAATTTTTTTCATTACAAGATTTTAAATTCCATTGATTTTTATGCGTGGACAATTATTTGGATTTTATATTTATATAAATTATTTTTCAAAATAGTTTGAATGTGAATCGATATTTCTGGATTAAAAACAGTTGACCGCACCGAAGTATGCAAAATTTCGTATACTTTTTAACCGTGGCCACAATATGGGGTGTAATGCTAACAAAAAGAAGATGGGCTCCAAAATAATTCTTAAGAATTAGCAAATGGGCTTTACATTATTAGAAATAATGGCAGATGGGCTATCTGCTGTTTTCCATAGATTTGAGGCTGACTTGTGCGCCTACTACAGGTTGATGCGTATGCTTTCATAAAAAAGGTTGACGCACAAACAACGCCCTGTCAACTTAGTGAACACACGAGAGCAGTGACTATTGGATGTCCATCAAATGACTGTCGTGCTTCTTCAATCTTTGCTCTTCATGCTCCAGCCGCTCAAACAAGTGCCGACGGGACTGCCTGCTCCCTCCTCCCCGTGGCCGGCTGTGCTGCCGCGCAGGCCTCACCGCCCCATCGTACTCCCATCGCTGGCCTAGCCATCCCTCTACTAACCCACACCTGCTGTTATTCTCCGGCGATGACAGATGAACCAGTAAACCCTCGTACAGTCGTACTCCTCTCCGCATGGGCATCCACTGCCGCGTCTTCCCCGGCTCCGCGTCATCCCCTTCCTAGGCCTCGTCGTCATCCACCGCCTTGGTGCTCTCGGCGCGGCGTGGTCAATGTGGTCAACGACATTTCATCGGAAGAGTACTGTACGTGGAGAGGCTGACAGCTGGGTCCACGGCCACAACCCAGTTTTTTTGTGATTTGCCAAGTATGTCGCTTTGTTAGGCCTGTTGGGCTGCAAATCTTTCAAGACGAGGAGAGCTTTCATTCTGCTGGCCGAGAAAATGGCCCATCAGTAATGAGAAATGGGATGTACATTTTTAAAACACATCAAACCGGCAATTAGTTTCAAATATCTTTTTTTTATTTCAAGATTTTAAATTACATTAATTTTTATGCATGGAGAATTTGTTGGATTTTATATTGATATACATTTATTTTTAAAATCAGTTTGAATGTGAGTCGAAATTTCGGGATTAAAAACAGTTCAGACCGCACTGAAATATGCAAAATTTCGTATAATTTTTTAATCGTGGCCACAATATGGGCTGTAATGCTAAAAAAAGAATATGGGCTCCAAAAAAACCTTAAGAATTAGCAAATGGGCTGTAAATTACTAGAAATAATGGCAGATGGGCTGTATGCTATTTTCCATAGATTTGAGGCTTTCCTAAAAAGAAGGTTGACGCACAAGCAGTGACTGTTGGATGTCCATCCAACGGCCGTCGTGCTTCTTCAATCTCTGCTCTTCCTGCTCCAACCGCTCAAACAAGAGCCGGCGGGACTGCCTGCTCCCTCCTTCCCGCGGCTGGCTGTGCTGCCGCGTAGGCCTCACCGCCCCGACCGTACTTCCATCGCTGGCCTAGCCATCCCTCTACTGACCCACACCTGCTGTTATTCTCCGGCGACGGCAGACGAACCAGTAAACCCTCATACAGTCGTACTCCTCTCCGCGTGGGCATCCACTGCCGCGTCTTCCCCGGCTCCACGTCGTCCCCTTCCTAAGCCTCGCCGTCGTCCACCGCCCTGGTGCTCTCAGCGCGGCGTGGTCAATGTGGTCAACGACCAATTTCCATTAGAAGAGTACTGTATGTGGAGAGGCTGACAGCTGGGTCCACGGCGGCCCCAAGGAAGTGCCTCCTTATCACGCGCAAAATAATTATTCCTCCACCTGACAGCGGGGACCCACGAGACGGGCCACCATATTTCGTGAAAAAAACGTTTCCCCCCTGACTGCTGGGACCTACCAGCTACACCTTCGCACGCAAGGAATGGCGTCCGGGTAAAAAAAACAACAAAATGATTCGCCAGCTGACTGTTGGGACCCACCAGCTACACCTTCGCACGCAAGGAAGTGCATCCGAAAAAAAACTATTCGCACCCCTGACTGCTGGGACCCACCAGCTACATCTTCGCACACAAGGAATTGCCTGACAGTCGGGACCCACCTGGTCGAAGCATACGTAGCATTGTCATTCTGGTCGTGAACGTGTACGTACATACTGGTGGATGTAGAGGCGCGCACATGTCGTAGTAGAGGCATGCATGTAGCATGTACACGTACGTACAACGGCCAGGGTGCAAGAAAGAAAATACAGCCACGTACGTACATATGGGCGGGGTCTCGAACTCCTACTCGCGCATATGTACGGCCAGGGCTCGTGAACATGGCTGGGTCGAAACAAAGAAACAATGTCGTCGTCGCGTTCATGGGGAGGCAACGGAATGCGTCGTGTTCATGGGGAGGCAACGGAATGCGTCATGTTCATCGGGAGGCAACGGAACGCGTGGGAGCCAACCGGCTGGGTCAGAACGGAATGCGTGGTCATGTTCATCCGGAGGGCTTGGACGGAACATGCGATGTAAACGAGGCCTGGCGTACCATAGAACGGAGGAAACAACCTTTTGTTTGACCGGTCATGTTTGAAACGGGGGTCGTGTTCATCGGGAGGGGTCTGGCGTACCGCAAAAAGGAGGAAACAGACCTCCGACGGTCGAAACTGGGGTTCTATTGATCGGGAGGGGTGTGGCGTACCGCAAAACAGAGGAAACGGACCCCCTACGGTCGAAACGGGGGTCCTGTTGATCGGGAGGGGTGTGGCGTACCGCAAAACGGACGAAAC
>NW_025226065.1:0-7540 GCF_018294505.1 Triticum aestivum | reverse complement strand
CCCCCCCCCCCCCGAAGCAAGCCCCTGGCCGCATCATAAGCACCAAAGACCCATATACGTCCATGTATCTGGCCTCTCCTCTTTGTGGTACTAACATGTTTAGTTATGCTATTGCAGTTCGGCGCACGATAGCCTCCAGCGATCCTCATCGGGAGGTTCGTTGGATTGAACAGTGAGTCACCGCCAGCCGCTCAATCTCCCAAGGCCAAGGGCAACAACGAGGTGATGTCCTAAAGGACCTTCTCCGGCTGGGGGGGAGGTTCGGGAGGCCGTCAGGGTGGTGCCAGAGGATGAGTCCTCGGGCGTCGGACACATGGGGGAAAAAGCCCCCATGGAGACTGACAATGGGGGCCATGTCCAATTCAGCCCCTAGCCGAATACCATTCCGGAGACTACACGGCTCTGGAGTCAAGCGAGCAGCCTTCCCCAAAAGGAGGAGGTGTGCCTGTTCCGCCAGTGACCTATGTCCAACCAGAGGCACCGGATAATCTGCTAGAAGCGCTACGAGGCGCTTCCATTGTGGATGAACACCGTATCCTTATAGGTATGGTGATTGAAAAGGTTCAGTCCGTCAAGAGCGGACTGACCAAAGCCTGCAGCAATCTACTGACCGGCTTTGAGGTAAGCGACGCAAAAGAAATAGTCCCAATATAGACAGTAGAGACACTGTTCGGTGTTCTGAAAGAAAAAGCCGGACAGGGGATCAATTAAACCTTGCAGGAAGCTAACCAAATATGTCTTATATAATTAAGCAGGCGTCATTACTGGTCGCGACCTCGCACACTGCCGAAGTCTCGGACTAAAGCAGAAACTGGAGCGGGCCAAGGAAGAGCTCGACCAAGCGAGGAAGCAGTTGGAAGACCGGCAAGGTATGTGATGATGTGCTATATATCCGGAAAGAATAAATTATGTTTATTGACCATAGTGCCCTGATATGTAAGGAGCAACGACCGAGGTCGAGGCCCTTAAGAAGGCCCTGGCCGAAGCCGAGGGGAAAGCTGTCAAGGAGCAAGCCGCCCATAAGAAGCTCAAGGCCAGGCTTAACAAGGTCCAGCAAGAGATCCAAGACGCTGTGAAAAAATGCGAGACCTTGGAGGGTGATGTTTCGGCGCGAGACACCGAACTCGCCAAGGCTCGCCAAAGCGCAGAAGAGGCCCAGGTTGAAGCCCAGGGCGCCCTCCAGGAGATCCAGGAGGTCAAGAAGATCACGGCGGGTAAGGCGTTTAGTATGCCAAGCAAGTATGTGAAGAAGAAGTATTTCTTATTTACCCAGATTCAGAGCTCTCCAGGGGCGTTTGTAGATCTGCTACGTAGTGCGTCTGACATTGCGGATTTCTTGCAAGCCGAAGAAGGGAGATCAACGGAGAAGTTGTTCTGGTCGCAATACCTTGCGCTAGAACATCCAGTGCCCTTTAGCGATCAGCTGAAACAGCTGGTCGAGCTGCATGGGATGGCCAAATTGGCCATGAAGGATTTGATAATCCGGTTGTGGCCTCCGAAGCTATACCCTGCAGCTACTTCGTCCTTGTGAAGCGGCTGGTGAATGTCTGTCCTCAGCTGGACGTTTTCAAGTGGTCGGTCTGCATCGAGGGCGCGCGCATGGCCTTCGCCCGCGTCAAGGTGTGGAGGGCGAAGACGGATGCCATCAAGCTTGTGACTGAGGGGCCGCCGGAGGGCAAGGAGCACCGCAAGCTGGAGCTATATTTTGGTAGTGTCCTGGAGGGATCCCGCATTATTGCGGAGCAATGTGCGAAAGGCGTGATCTTTGAATGAATACATTCATACTTTTCTCACCCTGTATTATGAAACAAAGACAATTTATGTAATATAATGCTTTGTGTTAGATTTTTTACCTCCCGTGCGGCCGTTTTTATTAAATCTGATAGTTGGCCAGTCGTCGGCTTCAACCCCCACATAGGTAATACGGGGGTGTTCGGGATGGAATCTAAACACTCTTGATCCAATTATTTCATCCTTGAAGGGGTGTTTAGCGCAACGAACAAGGCAATCAGACTATAATGCTTTATCACCCTCACTTAGCCATAGGAGTTCGACAATAAAATTTAGACGCAGCCCCTGGTATTCGTAAGTCCAAACTGGGGGGTAGTGTAAAGACTTGATCGGATAGAAACCGATTCATCGCGTAATGCGGAAAAAACCTCTAGCGATATGAAACCTCCGAAGAGCTGACCGACTCTCGTTGCATCATGATAGTCAGTTTTCGGCTTTCTCTACTGAGGTGCTCATCCGGATGAACTGGGGCACAATCGCAGTAGTTCTCCCTTTACTACCCTAGCCGATATAGCGGAACATAAGGTAGTAAGCACACGAGCCGGGCAACCCAACTATTGACCAAAGACATGATTCGGAGCCAATGTATATAGTGCTAAATTCGGGGTGCCGAACTACACTGTAAAAAGTGTTCGGACGTTGTTGCCTTATTGTGGGGCGCTATAAAGCCCGTGGCAAATGTGAAACATACCAGAGTGTACGGGTGCTATATGATAAGGTTATCAATAGAAAAAGGGAAACAAAAAGGGAGCAAAGGTAATTAGCTGGGGCCCTAAAATTTGGGCCGCAAAATTGTTTCCATTTAAAATCTGATTAATACGCCAAGGAGGATTTATACAAATGGTGCGATAAGCAACAAGGTATTTAACATGCCAAAACCAAGGGAGCAGCATGTGGGTCCTGAAAACAGGTAGAGTGATCATGAAAGAAACCACCTAGAGATTTCCGCGTGCGTCTGTGCTTCTTGCCATCTTGGTGTATTTATCCTTTGACAGGACTAGTGATCAGACCGTCAGGGAGGGCCTGTGGAAAAGAAACCTGAGAAGGAGAAAAAGGAGATAGTGAAAGTATATGTGTCCGGGAGCGGTCGAGCCGTACTATGGATCACAAGGTAGGTATGGCTCCGTCTATGCCCATGGTATTTTGAGTGCATAGTTATGTACGCGCGGTACGAATGCCGTCACTTGATTGGGGCTGGGACGGAGGCTGAATTGCTAGTCGAGCTCTCGACGAGCCGAGCTGTCCTACTGCAGAATAGGTCGGACCCTCTTAGTAGTGTCCGGGAGCTCGAACGCCGAATTAAGGTTCTGCTTGAAAAGGTTGCTCTGTATTTCTGCAGCAAGGGCAACGGTGTGCTCCTCAGTACGGAGGGAGCGTTCCGTGTTTCCATTGACTGTTATGAGCCGCGTGGTCCGGGCATCTTGAGCTTGAGATAAGCGTAGTGGGGCACCGCGTTGAATCGAGAAAAAGTGGTTCGTCCCAGCAGTGTGTGATAACCGCTGCGAAAAGGGACGATACCGAAGATTATATCTTTGCTTCGGAAGTTGTCCGGAGATCCAAAGACAACCTCTAGTGTGATAGAGCCCGTGCAGCGGGCCTCTACGCCTGGTATGACTCCTTTAAAGGTGGTCTTTGTGGGCTAGATCCGTGATGGATTAATGCCTGTTTTGCACACGGTATCCTAGTAAAGCGGGTTGAGGCTGCTGCCACTGTCCATCAGAACCCGCATGAGGTGGAATCCATCGATGATTGGAATGAGGACAAGTGCGGTCGACCCACCGTGACGGATACTGGTCGGATGGTCTCGGCAATCAAATGTGATTGGGAAGGAGGACCATGGGTTGAATTTTGGGGCGACTGGCTCCATCACATAGACGTCCCTTAGTGCACGCTTGTGTTCCCTCTTGGGGATGTGGGTAGCGTATATCATGTTTACCGTTTTGACCTGAGGGGGAAACTTCTTCTGTCCCCCTGTGTTAGGTGGCCGAGTCTCCTTGTCATCGTCCTCACTTTGCGACCCCTTCTTCTTGTTCTCGGTGTTTAACTTGTCGGCCTGTTTGAAAACCCAACAATCTCTGTTGGTGTGGTTCGGTGGGTTTTCAGGGGTGCCGTGTATCTAGCACGGAGGATCGAGTATGCGGTCCAGGATGGATGAGCCTGAATTGTTCTTATTGTACGACTTCTTCCACTGACCGGACTTGGAGCCACTGAATCTGGTGTTGACCATCATGTCATTGGTGTGGTTGCCATTGTTTCGACGCTTGTGCCTATTGTGTCGGAGCTTGCCGCTGCTGTCCTTGGCTTCAGAGGTGCCAGGATCGCTTGCATTATTGTTGCAACGGGCTAGCCAACTGTCTTCGCCCACGCAAAATCGGGTCATAAGTGTCGTCAGAGCCGCCATGGACTTCGGCTTTTCCTGCCCGAGATGTTGGGTGAGCCATTCGTCGCGGATGTTGTGATTAAAGGCCGCTAGGGCTTCGGCATCCAGACAGTCGATGATCTAGTTCTTTTTAGTTAAGAACCTAGTCCAGAATTTCCTGGCTGACTCTCCGGGCTGTTGGATTATATGACATAAGTCATCTACATCCGGAGGCCGGACGTATGTTCCTTGGAAGTTATCAATGAAGGCTTCTTCCAAGTTTTCTCAGATGCCGATGGAGTTTTCGGGCAGACTGTTCAACCAGTACCGAGCTGGTCCTTTGAGTTTTAGTGGGAGATATTTGATGGCATGGAGATCATCACCATGAGCCATATGAATATGGAGGAGGAAATCCTCGATCCAGACCGCAGGGTCTGTTGTCCCATCATATGATTCGATGTTTACGGGTTTAAACCTTTTTGGGAATTCATGATCCATTACTTCATCAATGAAGCAAAGAGGGTGTGCGGCGCCTCTATATCGGGCCACATCGCGATGTAGCTCCGATGGAGTCTGTCTGTAGAGTTCGGCCCGGGCATGACTAGGCTTGTTACGTCCGAATAGGTGGCCGTCGTCATGTGTATGGGCACGCCCTCATGATCCATAGATCGATCTAGTATGTCCTGCATTATTGTCCAGTTTTTGCCGCAAGTCGTAGGTATGTCCCCGAGCTATTTTATCTCTGCCTTTACGGTGAGGTGGAGCAGGCTGGTGTTCGGCCTGAGTTGCCGCCTTTTCCCGACCCCCTGGCGGTCGGTCAGCCGTATTGCGTGATGATAGTATGGGCTCTAACGCCTCATCATCGAACTGAGGTAGCAATTTACGTTGCAGGTAACTTTTGGCTCGGCGCTACTGCCGTATTCTTCAGCTGCCAGGACATCAGTCCATCTATTGTTTAGCAGATCTTGATCAGCTTGAAGCTGCTACTGCTTCTTTTTCAGGCTCCTTGCCGTGGCTATTAGCTGGCGCTTGAAGCGCTCCTGCTCGAGGGGTTCCTCAGGCACGATAAAGTCCTCGTTGCCGAGGCTCACCTCCTCCTCGGAGAGAGGATGATAACTACCATCCTCCAAGTTTTCGTCTATGGCCTGTTCATCAGGGCTGACTTGCCCCTCTTCCTGATTGTCATGTTCGGCAGTTTGTTCGTCGGGGTCTTCTATGTCTTTGGCACCGTCCGGAGTGTTGTCATCTCCTATGCCAGTATTGTTGTCTCTGCGGCATGATTTAGATCGGCGCCGCTGACGCAGGCGCTTTGGTTGTGTCTTAGGGGGTTCATCCTCTACTGGGTTTTCCTTGTCATCGCCGCTATTATCTTTTGGCGTATCCACCATGTATATGTCATACGAGGAAGTGGACATCCAATGTCCGGTAATCGAAGGATTTTGGGCCTCTTCTTCTCCTACATCATCATCCATGTCGTCGATGTCTTCGGAGCCGTAATCGAGCGTGTCAGTTAAGTCCTCGATGGTGGCTATGAAGTGGGCGGTGGGTGGGAAACAAAATTCTCTGTCATCAGCCTCCAGCTCAAACCGGATATAATTCGGCTGTGAGTCCCCCGCTAGGGATAGATTTTTTTAATGAGTTGAACATGTCGCCTGAAGGCGAGTGCCGGAAGATGTCCGCGGAACTGAATTCGATGATCTATGACCGATCAAGCTCGACGCATGTGGACGCGCATATATAGTTCGGAATCTGTAGCCGGAGACGAGTTTGGGGCTCCGATGACACAGGCTGCACTCGAGGTTGGGTCCGTGTGCGGCTCCGACGCCACTGGGACTGCGACATCCGAGGAGGGGTTGAGCTTCCCGTCGTCGGACGGCATGATCTGCTCCGGATCTAAGGCCAGAGCAGTTACAGGTGCTACCTCCTGGGTGTGGTCCGATAACAGATTTACGTCATGCTCATCGTGGTGGCGGGGAGCGGCTGCTGCGGTCTCGAATCCGTCGAAGATCAAATCTCTGCGGATGTCTGCGACGTAATTCAAGCTCCCAAATCTGACCTGATGGCCAGGGGCGTAGCTTTCGATCTACTCCAGACGGCCAAGCGAGTTGGCCCGTAGTGCGAAGCTGCCGAACACGAAGATATGTCCGGGTAGGAAGGTTTCCCTATGGACAACATCATCGTTGATGATCGAAGGAGCCATTGAACCTTTTGGGAATGGCAAAGTGGAACTCTTAATGAAAACACCAATGTTGGTGTCAAAACCGGCGGATCTCGGGTAGGGGGTCCTGAATTGTGCGTCTAGGATCGATGGTAACAGTAGACAGGGGACACAATGTTTACTAATGTCTACTACACAACCTTATTCTTGTAGACGTTGTTGGGCCTCCAAGTGCAGAGGTTTGTAGGACAGTAGAAAATTTCCCTCAAGTGGATGACCTAAGGTTTATCAGTCCGTGGGAGGCGTAGGATGAAGATGGTCTCTCTCGGGCAACCCTGCAACCAAATAAAAAAGTGTCTCTTGTGTCCCCAACACACCCAATACAATGGTGAATTGTATAGGTGCACTAGTTCGGTGAAGAGATGGTGATACAAGTGCAATATGGATGGTAGATATAGGTTTTGTAATCTGAAAATATAAAAACAGCAAGGTAACAAGCGAAAAAAATGAGCGTAAACGGTATTGCAATGGTAGGAAACAAGGCATAGGGTTCATACTTTCACTAGTGCAAGTTCTCTCAACAATAACAACATAGATAGATCATATAACAATCCCTCAACATGCAACAAAGAGTCACTCCAAAGCCACTAATAGCGGAGAACAAACGAAGAGATTATGGTAGGGTACGAAACCACCTCAAAGTTATCCTTTCTGTTCTATCTATTATAGAGTTCATACTAGAATAACACCTTAAGACACAAATCAACAAAAACCCTAATGTCACCTAGATACTCCATTGTCACCTCAAGTATCCGTGGGCATGATTATACGATATGCATCACACGATCTCAGATTCATCTATTCAACGAACACAAAAGCACTTCAAAGAGTGCCCCAAAGTTTCTACCGGAGAGTCAAGACAAAAATGTGTGCCAACCCCTATGCATAGGTTCATGGGCGGAACCCACAAGTTGATCACCAAAACATACATCAAGTGGATCACGTGATATCCCATTGTCACCACAGATAAGCACGGCAAGACATACATCAAGTGTTCTCAAATCCTTAAAGACTCAATCTGATAAGATAACTTCAAAGGGAAAACTCAATTCATCACAAGAGAGTAGAGGGAAAGAAACATCATAAGATCCAACTATAATAACAAAGCTCGTGATACATCAAGATCGTGCCATAGAGAGAACACGAGAGAGAGAGAGAGAGAGAGAGAGAGA
>NW_025226064.1:0-8397 GCF_018294505.1 Triticum aestivum | reverse complement strand
CCCCCCCCCTTGAGTTCGAATAGGACAAGGGAAGGGGGGTGGCGCCTCCCCTTTCCTTCTCCCTCTTTCCCTCTCCTTCCTTCCCCCTCTCTTCCCTTGTTGGAAACCTACTAGGAATAGGATTCCTAGTAGGAATCCTACTTGGGGCGCGCCCTACAGGGGCCGGCCGGCGTCCCCCCTTGCTCCTTCATATACGGGGGCAAGGGGACACCCTAGAACACACAAGTTGACAATTGTTTTAGCCGTGTGCGGTGCCCCCCTCCACAGTTACACACCTCGGTCATATCGTCGTAGTGCTTAGGCGAAGCCCTGCGTCGGTAACTTCATCATCACCGTCACCACGCCATCGTGCTGAGGAAACTCTCCCTCGACCTCAACTGGATCTAGAGTTTGTGAGACGTCACCGAGCTAAACATGTGCAGATCGCGGAGGTGCCGTACCTTCGGTGCTAGGATCGGTCGGATCGTGAAGACGTATGACTACATCAACCGCGTTGTTGTAACGCTTCCGCTTTCGGTCTACGAGGGTACGTAGACAACACTCTCCCCTCTCGTTGCTATGCATCACCTAGAAATAGATCTTGCGTGATCGTAGAAATTTTTTAAAATTACTACGTTCCCCAACAGAAACATGCGGAAAAACTTGGATGCACAACTTAAAGTAATTGAGAACAATGAGACTGTTGGTTCCAATCCTTTGAGAAACTCGTATTGAGATTTGAGAATAAGTAGTGTGTACCTTGTGACCAACCAACAAATTGATCTAGCCTAGTTGGTTGTTTTTGTTTGATTGGCTTTGATTCCCGGCTACTACAACCATTTTTAGCTATTTATTGCACCATATAAAAAATTCCAACAAAATCTGATTCCACTAAAGCATAATAATTTTGGGGCACATGATAGAAAATTCATTAATCGCGATATCATAAAAATACGTTGTAAAATCGGAGCCCATTAAAGCGCTAATAATCCCACGGCACACAATCAGAAAGTCATTAAATGGTGTCAGCTATTCTCTAAATTTGGATCTCATTAAAGCCGCAATTATTCTGCTGCGTGTCTATTTCCAGAAATTCATATCTCATTAAAGCGACAATCATTCCACAGCGTGTGATTGGCTATTTATCGCACCATAGAAATTTCCTAGAAAATCAGATCCCATTAAATCATAAAAAAATTGGGGTGCATGACAGGAAAGTCATGAATCACGACATTAGAAAAATACGTTGTAAAATCGGAGCTCATTAAAGATCAAAAAGTCATTAAATACTTCTGCTTCGGTACACCCCCCTAGACACAAGGACAACTCAGATTAGTCCATACCTCTTCATAAGTAAGGGCATGATAGGCATTTTTTATAAACTCTTTTTTTTAAATCACGTATACGCTGTACATTAACGGACGTGCACACCCTGCCGTGCTGGGCTGGCCCATTCAGCACATTCATCCTTTCTTTTTTTTGAAACCGCAAAAAAGGTGCTTGCTGTAGGATTCGAACCTAGGTCCGTCAACAATTAGCACAGTCGCAATAACCAGCTAAGCAACCGCACCTCTAGTGTCGACTAAGTTTTTTTATATTTGAAATACACCACTGGAAAAGCGCAACATTTTTTGGTTGTTTTCTTCATTTGTTTTTTGTTTCTTAAATGCGTGAAGTTCTTATAATTCGTGATTTTTAATCAAAAATGACGAAAAAATTTCACAATCTTGAATTTTTCTTTCAAATCAGTGAACTTTCTTTCCCCAAAATTGATCTGTTTTCAAATATGTTGAAAAATAACGTGCTCATGGATGAACCGTTCTGACCTTACCGAATAATCTCCGTCGAACATGGTGTTTTTTGGACATCCTTGAAATGACCCCAACTAATAAATACAAAGGGATAAAATTGAAAACAGTAAGTGTTTTTAAAACATTTAATAATTATTTTATATTTTTATTAAATCACTAGTTTAAAAAGTTAGTTACAACTTGTATTTTGGTATTCAAAAAAGAGAAAAATGAATTAACAAAATAAGAAATCAAATGAAAAAATAGAAAAGAAAATAAAACGCTTAGGCCTTGGCCCAACTAGGCGACGACATTGCTCTCGTCGGGCACGTGTTGGGACGGTCCAAGAGCTCACGGATTTGAAAAGTTCATCAATTTTTTTTAAAAATATTCATAGATTTGAATATTTTCACAAAAAAATCAAAACAAAGTTCACTATGAAATTTGCAAAACTAAATTCTCAGTCTTAGGAACCTTGGGTTCCCAGCCATTTTTCCTGTTTTGGGACCTTCTCGGAGGTCGTGAACCATGTTTTTCTTTTTCTTTTTATCTTCTCTTGTGTTTATTTGTTTGTCTTCGTAGACTTTTCGTTTATTATGTTTATTTTTTCTATTTCTCATTTTTTTTTCAGAATTCAAATTTTGTTCATATTTTTCTGTTTTTTCTAGAATTCCATTTTTTTTACTTTTTTCAAAAAATGTTCGTGTTCGAATTTTTTTATTTAAAAAAAACTGTTCGTATTTTGACATTCTGAGCATGTTTGGAAGGCATGAACATTTGTTTTGAAATTTATGTACAATTTTTAAAAATACAAATATTAGTATTTTATGAACAAAACAAGAAAACTAGAAAGCCTAAAGAAAACCGTGCAAAAAATGAGAGACATAAACTAAAGAGTGGAGGTGCTGTGTTTTCTCCTTGGGCACAAGAAGTGAAAAACAAGTCAAGAAAGCAAATCTGATGTGCTGTCCCGGATGGTTTGTGCGGTTACAGGGAGCGCGTGGGGTCTGTGGTTCGAATCCAGCTAGCTGAGGGTGTCCATTTTTTTGACAATTAAAACTAAAAAAACGTAAATGAGCTGAGCCTAGCAGGGAGGGCTGTTCGCCGGGTATTATACGAACCTACAGCGTATATACATTCTATGTAGGAAAGTTAATACAATTTGTGAAAAGTCCATACTACCCTTTATACGTTTTATGAGGGGGGTGTACCGAAGCACTTCCCGTCATTAAAAGGTGTCAGCTATTCCCTAAAATTGCATCTCATTACAAACGGCAATTATTCCGCGGTCTGACCGTTTCCAAAAAAGCAAATCTCATTAAAGCAGCAATTATTCCGCAGCGTGCCATGAGCTATTTAGGTTGGTTGTAATGGGAGTATCCTATACTAGTATCATGCATATGATACTAGTGTATGATACTCCCTCCATTCCAAAATATAGTGCGCCCGCGTTTCCCAAGGTCCAACTTTGACCATAAATTTAACCAACGAGACCAACTGCAGCGGGAGAAAAAATTATATAATTGAAAACTTCTTTCGAATATGAATTCACTGATATAATTTTTGCTCCCGCCGCAATCGGTCTTGGTAGTTAAATTTACGGTCAAAGTTGAAGCACGTGGATAGAGGAAGCACTACATTGTGGAATGGAGGGAGTAGTATTTTCGTAATGCATATTATCATAAGTTAGTATCTTAGGTTGCCTTATTATTTGACATGCATGACACAAAATAGTGCAACATTTAATATTTTGGTAATGCATAGTATTATAAGTTAGTATCTTAGATTCTCATTTAATTATGTGTCACGTCATTTAAAAAGTCTAGTTGGCATGCATTATACCGTTTATTATACTCCCATTACGACCAGCCTTATTGCACCATAGAAACATTTCCTACAAAATCGGATCCCATTAAAGCATAAATAATTTCGGGGCGCATGACAGGAAAGTCATTAATCACGACATCAGAAAAATACGTTGTAGGAGTAAAATCGGAGCCCATTAAAGCGCCAACAGTTTGACCACACGCGATCGGAAAGCCATTAAAAGGTGTCAGATATTCCCTAAAATTGGATCTCATTAAAGAGGCAACTTTTCCGCGGCGTGACTGTTTCCAAAAATTCGGATCTCAATAAGTCGACAATTATTCCGCAGCATGCAATCGTGATCGGGTATATATATGCGAGCCAGGCCATTCCAGCTAGCTACTATAAGCTGGTTCCTTCACATAGTTTTAATCTGGAGGTGACTGAGGTTAGTCCTGCTTCAAGAAGCTGGCAATGGCGTCCATGTTGACGGTGCATATGAATCAAGGACAAGGGGAAACAAGCTATGCTCGCAACTCCTTTGTTCATGTATATATATATTTATTCCTCCAGATTAACTCACTATGTTGTTGACACCTGGCTTCCATCGACAATTCCGTCAAGAATTTCTTCACACATGGTTTGGAACATTTCAAAGAAGAATGAGAATATTATAAGGACCACAATTTCTGAAACTGTACCTCGATGTCGATTACAGAATGGTGAACAGAAGAGGATGAAGCCCCTGATAGAAGCCGCTATCCTCGATTTATGCCCCAGCACTAGCACCTTGTTGCCCACAAATATGGTGATTGCCGACCTGGGTTGCTCCTCTGGCCCAAACGCGATAGCGCTAGTGTCGATTGCCATAGAGGCCATCCACAATCACAACCACCAGTTCTTACAGCCACCTCCCGAAGTGTCTGTCCTCCTCAACGACCTGCCTGACAACGACTTCAACATGGTGCTGAAGAGCTTGGTCACGCTACGTCGAAGCAACAAGTCTATTGTCATGACTGGGGTTTTACCCGGGTCGTTTTACGAGAGGCTCTTCACTAGTGGTTCCTTGCACCTTGTCTGCTCGTCGAACAGCCTGCATTGGCTCTCACAGGTGTGAGTTTAAAACTGCTCGATTTGTTGCTTTACTTGTTATTTCCGTAAGCAGAACCTTATTTACCTTACAGGCTCCTGAAGGTCTGACAAGGAACCAGATCCCGGCGTATGACATTGACGAGCATACCAGGCTTGAAAGGCGCCCAATGGTCCTTCAGGCTTATGCACAACAGTTCAGGAAAGATTTTACACGTTTCCTCGAGCTGAGGGCGAAAGAAATGATCCCAGGAGGCCGGATAGTTGTTTCTCTTGTAGGGAGGGATTCTGATGTAATCACCCCCGAATTCCCTCCCCTCTGGGAATTCATAGCACATATTCTAAGCGTCATGGTCTCAGAGGTATGGTTTTTTCTAGTATAGTATTTTTATAATTTGCTAACAAACACCGAGTATTTGACCACCAAATCTTTTGGTCTGCTTTTGACAGGGTGTAATCGACAAAGCAAACTTTGACGCTTTCTATTTGCCTGTGTATGAACCTTCCAACAAAGAGCTGAGGGAGATCATCCAAGATGAAGGCTCATTTTCAATCACTGAGATGCAGGTGAACAATCCTTTTGTTGGTCTGGACAGCGCACTTGTGGTCCCAAGCAGGTTTGCTAGTGTAACCAGAGCCATATTTGAGCCGATAATAGTCCATCATTTTGGAGAAGTCATGGATGAATTCGTGAGGACCTTGGAGCGACGCTGGATCTTGGAAGGCAGCTTGCAAGTCGATCTTGCCAAAAGCCCATGACCAATGCTAGCGGTATCCCTCAAGAAGGCATGACCAGGCACACAGGTTACTCTAGTTCTTTGTGGTGGTGCCATGAAGACAGAGAGTTCGATGTACTCATATATTTGATTCTTCAGATCTGGTGAGTTTATGTTATTGTGTCATGTTGCTTTTGTTGGTTTGATCTGTGTGGAGTTGGAATCTTTTCATGATATATTTGTGAACCGTTTGTGATTCAACGATCTGCACTTCTGGGGGATCATCCCCAGCCCAAGCATACTCATCGCTCGTGGCTTCCCATCTTTTTGGATGGCTGACTCAAGGGACAATCAGACACCTTTATTGGTAATTGAGTCTGTGCGTGTGAACGGCTCACAACCCCTCTTGTTGCTTGCAATGAGAACTACTGCAGGATGCTGCTAACGTGATACTACAATCAAAGACCCTTCGACGAAACTTTGTGCGATGCATTAATCGTAAACGACGTCATAATAAAATTGTGCCCAATAACACGAACCATTTGCTATGGTGGAGGTATCATACACAATTCAGATTAGAGTTGTGTTTGCGATATTTGGCATACAATTGATCCATACAAACTGTTTCGATGGGCCAGAATGACAGAAACAGACAGCCATATCAAGGTGTGTGTGATAAACAGCATACAGTTCTGTCGGATGAACTATTTTTGATGATCTAGAAGTACGCAAACGATCCGGCAAAACAACACGTATGTGATAACCGGCAAACAGGTCGGTAATCAGAATTGTGTGTGATAATTATAGATAACGCATATGATTTTTTGTTGTGAATTGTACGCTCGACAGGGCACACAATTCAAGAAACCAACTTGTGGGCGATAATGTAAAAGATGTCTGTCGAATACTTATTACTAACCATCTGCGATGAGATTTACAGGGGAAACAGAGATAAAGAATCAATATGATCGAACAACAACATATATATATAGTCTGCTTAGTTTAGTCCTTCTTCTTATTATTGTTGTTTGATGGCCCCGTGACATCGTCTATGCGAGGACACTTCTTGCCGATGACCGTTGGTGGCACACCCTGATTTTTGGCCCTTTCTTTTTATTTTGATTTTCTTTGGATTTCTGCTATGAATTGATTTTCTATGGCTATGTGGTCTTGAAACCTGGAGAGATCACCCTTGATTCCTCTCCCAAGTGGCTTGTCATCCTCAAAACTCTTCATAGACCTTGTCATTTTCATCCTAGCCCAATCCAAATATCCTTTTTATTGGGAATATTCCTTTTTCTATTAAAGGTAGGTTGTGAAACCACAAAATTCCCAAAATTCCCAAATATTCCACAAATATGTCAAAACCCTTCCTTGTCATCATTAAAGATAATTAACAAATATTCCTTTTCTTATTATGCCATAAGTGGCTTTTTGATAAGGAAGTGTCATTTATCTTTGCTTGATTGACCCCAAAATTTTTGGACATTGTTTCCTTTCCATATCATTGCCCCCATGCCAAAATTCAACTTGATTTGCCTAGTGAAACTTCCTTAGCAAATTTCCAAAGTTCCTGTCTGAGGGAAGCCTTTGTAAAGGAAGTACTAGCTAGGATAATCCAAATCAGTTGAAATTTTGCAAGATCCTTCATACGATCAAATCATCACTCTCCTCAGTATTTGGGCTCATTTCATCTCTATGTGAGCTCAGCATCAAATCTTGGTTTCTGGTCAGATTTCGAGGTTGTGAAGCAACTATATTTTATATTGCTTCATTTAAGCTGAAAATTTACCAGGACATGCTCCTACCTATATAAAATCTCTCCACCAAATTTGGACTCACTTCATCTAGCCATTTTCCCTGTGCGTTTTTCCTAAGTTCCTGTCCAGAGAGATGCTTTGTGAAGCAAGTACTATTTTGGCAAATCCAAATAGTATGGAACTTTTATAGCATCCTTATATATCCATACCACTGTGCCTTGCCAATTTTCAGCTCAATCCCATTTAGCATTTGAGTGCTATTTCAAAATATCCAAATTGGACCAATGGGTCACGTTCTACAGCAACCCTCATCTAGACTCCTCCATTTCGTCTGATATTTGGCTAGCACAGTTACCATAGCTTGTGATCAAGCTAGGCCAAAGCCCAGAGTTATTCCACTATTCTAGTTCTCACAATTCACATCAAACAAGTTGTTGCTGAAATGTTAGGAGCTCGGTGCTAATCTCTTCTTTGCCCCTGGACCAAATTCTTTCTTCGTTTTCACTAACGGTAGCAAGGTCCATCTACTGGACATGATTTTCCTGGACAGAGCCCACAACATGCGCCAGTTCATGAGGTGACCACGGGGTAGACCAGCCAAATCACGCGCTCTGGCCGACCGCGTGCCCTGTAGCCGCCCTCTTCCTCCTCGTCTCGACGCTCATCCATGTCTAGTAGCTCCCCCGTGATTGATTTCATCGCCCTGTGCTTTGCCCCTCTCCTGTTTCATTGTCGTCGCGTGCCTGCAGCTGCGCACATGACCTGCAGCTGCTCTGACCTCCATTGTTGGCTATCCCGAGCTCTCCCGAGCCCTCCTGAAGCCTCCCCGGTGCTATAATAAGCCTCCTCGAGCCCCTCCGCACCTCTCAATCCTCTCCACGGCCCTCCCTCACCACCGGAGCTCCCTCCTCCTCTTCTTGGCCACCATGGCTGTCGTCGGTCTTACCTCGATTCTGGCCAGGCAGAGCTCCTCCCTCCTCTTCTCCTCCGCCAGTAGATCACCCCCACTCCGGCTCACTTTCCCCTCCACTTGTTTCGTCGCCGGAGTGCCCGTGGCCACGTGCCCAAGTTCGCCCGAAGCCACCGCCCGCCACAGCTTGTGACCTGCTCGGTTGAGAGCTAGACGGCAAGGATGGGTGGCCCAGGCGGGCGTGAGTCGGCCCACTGAGTTTGCCAGTAGCCAGAACTCCGTTGGGGACCGCTTGTACCTCCGGGACCCGCCGGACGACGACGTCCCTGTCCTCCTACTTGTGCGCG
>NW_025226063.1:0-8508 GCF_018294505.1 Triticum aestivum | reverse complement strand
TTTTTGAATTTCTGCTACGTTCCCCAACAGAAATGCCCTGAATATTTGGTGGATAAGAAGGATGGCAAAGTGAATAAGGGTATATTTGATATACAGGTTATTGATGTGTACCTTACTAGTGTTTATAGTAGCCCCTGAGTATTTGATACTTGTTCGGTTCCTAAGATTAGTAACTCGAAATAGGAGTTACAGAATAAACAGAAACTAGTTGAGGGTGAAGTGACGATGAGTGTTGGAAGTGGTTCCAAGATTGATATGATCATCATCGCACACTCCCTATACATTCGGGATTAGTGTTGAACCAAAATAAATGTTATTTGGCGTTTGCGTTGAGCATGAATATGATTTGATCATGTTTATTGCAATACGGTTATTCATTTAAAATCAGAGAATAATTGTTGTTCTGTTTACATGAATAAAACCTTCGATGGTCATACACCCAATGAAAATAGTTTGTTGGATCTCGATCGTAATGATACACATATTCATAATATTGATGCCAAAAGATGCAAAGTTGATAATGATAGTGCAACTTATTTGTGGCACTGCCGTTTGGGTCATATCGGTGTAAAGTGCATGAAGAAACTCCATAAAGGTGGATTTTTGGAATCACTTGGTTATGAATCATTTGATGCTTGCGAACCGTGCCTTTTGGGCAAGATGACTATAACTCTGTTCTCCGAAACAATGGAACGAGCTAGAGACTTATTGGAAACAATACATACCGATGTATGCGGTCCAATGAGTGTTGATGCTCGTGGCGGGTATCGTTATTTTCTGACCTTCACAAAATGATTTGAGCAGATATGAGTATATCTACTTAATGAAGCACAAGTCTAAAACATTTGAAAAGTTCAAAGAATTTCAGAGTGAAGTGGAGAATCATCATAACAAGAAAATAAAGTTTCTGTGATTTGATCGCGGAGACAAATATTTGAGTTACGAGTTTGGTCTTCAATTAAAACAATGTGGAATAGTTTCACAAACTCATCCACCTGGAACACCACAGCTTAATGGTGCGTCCGAACATCATAACCGTACTTTATTGGATATTGTGCAATCCATGATGTCTCTTACCGATTTACCACTATCGTTTTGGGGTTATGCATTAGAGACAGCTGCATTCACTTTAAATAGGGCACCATCTAAATCCGTTAAGACGACACCGTATGAACTATGGTTTAGCAATAAACCTAAGCCGTCGTTTCTTAAAGTTTGGAGTTGCGATACTTATGTGAAAAAGGTTTCAACCTAATAAGCTCGAACCCAAATCGGAGAAGTGCGTCTTCATAGAATACCCAAAGGTAGCTATTGGGTACACCTTCTATCACAGATCCGAAGGCAAGTTATTCGTTGCTAAGATGGATCCTTTCTAGAGAAGAAGTTTCTCTCGAAAGAAGTGAGTGGGAGGAAAGTAGAACTTGGTGAGGTAATTGTACCTTCTCCCTTATTGAAAAGTAGTTCATCACAGAAATCAGTTCCAGTGATTCCTACACCAATTAGTGAGGAAGTTAATGATGATGATCATGAAACTTCAGATCAAGTTGCTACCAAACCTTGTAGGTCTTCCAGAGTAAGATCCGCACCAGAGTGGTACGGTAATCATGTTCTGGAAGTCATGTTACTAGACCATGATGAACCTACGAACTATGAGGAAGCGATGATGAGCCCAGATTCCGCGAAATGGCTTGAGGCCATAAAATCTGAGATATGATCCATGTATGAGAACAAAGTATGGACTTTGATTGACTTGCTCGATGATCAGCAAGCCATGTTAAATAAATGGATCTTCAAGAGGAAGACGGACACTGATAGTAGTGTTACTATCTACTAAGCTCGACTTGTTGCGAAAGGTTTTTGACAAGTTCAAGGTGTTGAATACGATGAGATTTTCTCATTCGTATCGATGCTTAAGTCTGTCTGAATCATGTTAGCAATTGCCACATTTTATGAAATCTGGCAAATGGATGTCAAAACTGCATTCCTTAATGGATTTTTAAAAGAAGAGTTGTATATGATGCAACCAGAAGGTTTTGTTAATCCTAAAGGTGCTAACAAAATGTGCAAGCTCCAGCGATCCATCGATGGACTGGTGCAAGCATCTCGGAGTTGGAATATACGCTTTGATGAGTTGATCAAAGCATATGGTTTTATACAAACTTTTGGAAAGGCCTGTATTTACAAGAAAGTGAGTGGGAGCACTACAGCCTTTCTGATAAGTATATGTGAATGACATATTATTAATTGGAAATGATGTAGAATTTTCTAGAAAGCATAAATGAGTGTTTGAAAGGAGTTTTTCAAAGAAAGACCTCGGTGAAGCTGCTTACACATTGAGCACCAAGATCTATATAGATAGATCAAGACGCTTGATAAGTTTTTTCAATGAGTACATACCTTGATAAGATTTTGAAGTAGTTCAAAATGGAACAGTCAAAGAAGGAGTTCTTGCCTGTGTTGCAAGGTGTGAAATTGAGTAAGACTCAAATCCCGACCACGGCAGAAAATAGAAAGAGGATGAAAATTCATTCCCTATGCCTCAGTCATAGGTTGTATAAAAGTATGTCATGCTATGGACCAGACCTATTGTATACTCTGCCCTGGTTTGGCAAGGGAGTACAATAATGATCTAGGAGTAGATCACTGGACATTGGTCAAAATTATCCTTAGTGGAATAAGGATATATTTCTCGATTATGGAGGTGACAAAAGGTTCGTCGTAAAGGGTTACGTCGATGCAAGTTTTGGCACTGATCCAGATGACTTTAAGTCTTAATCTGGATACATATTGAAAGTGGGAGCAATTAGCTAGAGTAGCTCCGTGCAGAGCATTGTAGACATAGAATATTTGCAAAATACATATGGCTCTGAATGTGACAGACCCGTTGACTAAACTTCCCTCACAAGCAAAACATGATCATACCTTAGTACTCTTTGGGTGTTAATCACATAGCGATGTGAACTAGATTATTGACTCTAGTAAACCCTTTGGGTGTTGATCACATGACGATGTGAACTATGGGTATTAATCACATACAGATGTGAATATTGGTGTTGAATCACATGGCGATGTGAACTAGATTATTGACTCGAGTGCAAGTGGGAGACTGAAGTAAATATGCCCTAGAGGCAATAATAAAGTTATTGTTTATTTCCTTATTTCATGATAAATGTTTATTATTCATGCTAGAACTGTATTAACCGAAAACATGATACCTGTGTGAATACATAGACAAACTGAGTGTCACTAGTATGCCTCTACTTGACTAGCTCATTAATCATAGATGGTTATGTTTCCTAGCCATGGACAAAGAGTTGTCATTTGATTAACGGGATCACATCATTAGGAGAATGATGTGATTGACTTGACTCATTCCGTTGGCTTAGCACTTGATCGTTTAGTATGTTGCTATTGCTTTCTTCATGACTTATACATATTCCTATAACTATTAGATTATGCAACTCCCGTTTACCGGAGGAACACTTTGTGTGCTACCAAACATCACAACGTAACTGGGTGATTATAAAGGTGCTCTACAGGTGTCTCCGAAGGTACATGTTGGGTTGGCATATTTCGAGATTAGGATTTGTCACTCCGATTGTCGGAGAGGTATCTCTGGGCCCTCTCGGTAATACACATCACTTAAGACTTGCAAGCATTGCAACTAATGAGTTAGTTGCAGGATGATGTATTATTGAACGAGTAAAGAGACTTGCTGGTAACGAGATTGAACTAGGTATTGAGATACTGACGATCAAATCTCGGGCAAGTAACATACCGATGACAAAGGGAACAACGTATGTCGTTTTGCGGTTTGACCGATAAAGATCTTCATAGAATATGTAGGAACCAATATGAACATCCAGGTTCCGCTATTGGTTATTGACCGGAAACAGTTCTAGGTCATGTCTACATAGTTCTCGAACACGTAGGGTCTGCACACTTAAGGTTTCGTTGACAGTTTTATTATGAGTTTATGAGTTTTGATGTACCGAAGGTTGTTCGGAGTCCCGGATGTGATCACAGACATGACGAGGAGTCTCGAAATGGTCGAGATATAAAGATCGATATATTGGACGACTATATTTGGACACCGGAAAGGTTCCGGGTGAGATTGGGACTATACCGGAGCTCCGGGAGGTTATCAGAACCCCCCCGGTAGGTATATGGGCCTTAGTGGAAAGGAGGGAGAAGGAGAAAAGGAGGGGGGACGTCCCCCCAAGCCCAATCCGAATTGGGACGGGGGCCGGCCCCCCTTTCCTTCTTCCCTCCCCCCTCTTCCTTCTCTCTCCTACTCCTAATAGGAAAGGGGGAGTCCTACTCCCAGTTGGGGTTGGACTCCCCCCCTAGGGCGCGCCACCCCCTTGGCCGGCCACCTCTCCTCCACTCCTTTATATACGGGGGAGGGGGACACCCCATAGACACAACAATTGATCTCTTGATCTCTTAGCCGTGTGCGGTGCCCCCCTCCACCAAAGTCCTCGATAATATTGTAGCGGTGCTTAGGCGAAGCCCTGCGACGGTAGAACATCTAGATCGTCACCACGCCGTCGTGCTGACGGAACTCTTCCCCGACATTCTGCTGGATCAGAGTACGAGGGACGTCATCGAGCTAAACGTGTGCTAGAACGCGGAGGTGTCGTAGTTTCTGTGCTTGATCGGTCGGGCCGTGAAGACGTACGACTGCATCAACCGCGTTGTTCTAACGCTTCCGCTTTCGGTCTACGAAGGTACGTGGACACACTCTCCCCTCTCGTTGCTATGCATCACCATGATCTTGCGTGTGCGTAGGATTTCTTTTTGAAATTACTACGTTCCCCAACACGGTGTGGGTCTCGCCCTCCCTCTCCTCTGGTTTCAGTCTGGGGCTAGAGGAGGGCTGGGCCTGGTGGTGGTGGATGTGTGCCAGCCGGATCTGACGCTTTATTTCGGTGAGTGGCACAGGTTGGGGCAGCGGCCCAGCGTGTTGGCTGCTCCGGCTATGGGCGGCGGCGTGAGGTGGCTCGGCCCTCTAGGCGTGCCGGCTTCCTTTCGCTGCGCCGGCGTCACGACAGTTTGGCGGGTTGGCTGCGGCGGCCGATTTCCGGCGTCGGCTCATTTGTAGGCGGCCTATTTTGACTTTCGGTCCATCTCCTCATTGTCGGGTCGCTACCGTCGTCGAAGGTTCGACCCTCCCCCGGCTATGGTCCATCGCTTGTCTCGCGCTCGGCAGCAGGACCATGCTCGTCTCGTGCCCGGCAGCAGGACCGACCTTGTCTCGCGCCCGGCTGCAGGACCGTCCTCGTCTCGCGTCGGGCAGCAGGACCGTCCTCATCTCGCGCCCGGCAGCAAGACCGACCTCGTCTCGCGCCCGTCAGTAGGACGAGTCGATGGAGTTGGGGGTAGCCTAGGGGTGCGAAAGGCGAGTCCTTTCCGCCCACATCTTTGGTTGGGGTAGCGGTGGGTCTCGAGTGAGGTGGTGTCCAGGTCTTGGATGTCAGGGCGGCGGCCCTAGTGGTGGTTCTGCGGTGCTCATGGGCAGAGCCCGTGGCTAGGTGCTGCCCGGTGGCCCTGGTCGTGTGGGCGGCGTGGTCACCTGGGTGTGGTGTTCGGTGACGGTGAGTGTTGGCCGGGGTGAAAACATGTTCTATCTTCAGACGGATCAGCGGCGACAAAGTTCGTTCCCTTCTTGAAGGCGTCGTCGCGGCTTTCATTGCCCGTCGTGTTGCTCCAGGGGAAATTCTGATCCTCAGGTCAGGCGGTGGCGACGCTCCGGTGTCGTATCCTTTCTGAAGGCGCTGCCTTGGAGCCCACGGTTCGTCATATATGGCTTTATCTCTTCGCGGTGGCGTGTTCACGGTCGAGGACCCCGGTTGCTCTTGTAGCGCTAGGGTTGTTGTTGCTGCGCTCGGCGCCTATGTATCCTGCCTTAGGTGTGTGCGTGTGTGGTGTTGGCGGGTGTTTGTACCGGGTTGTTGAGGATATTTGCTTTATATATAAAGCGGGGCGAAACCCCTTTTCGGTAATACTGACTAGAACAACTAGATAACTGTAGCATCAACATGCTAGCCACTTTGCAACTAAAAGAAATATAACACAACCATATAACAGCCAGAGCTTCTTGGTCATAACTTTTTATACATTAACAAAAGCTAGTTGTCTCTTAGAGGCTCCAGTTAATACATACTGTAGCTCTTGTGGATATGAAGACCTAGGCGGTTAGGAAGTACCACCACACTCATAAACTACCCTCAGATGAAAGCTAAATAATACTCAGATCATAATCATCAGGTGAGATGAAAAGGCGAAGCATTCGCAACATAACCCTCTAGTACCGGAAAGGAGGTATGTGAAACTAGAGATTGTTTGAGCCAAAGTAGAGTAGTATATAGGAATCTGTGATGAGTATTAGCAATCAACTTGCCATCCATGTCAACCTAAAGCAGCCAGTTATCTTCAAATTGAATCAGCAGTAGCACGTCACCATCCCAAGATGCGGCCACCAGATCAAACCAACCTCCAGAAGTTTCAAATTGCTCCATGATCTCTGCAATCGGCAATTTAACCCGATGTTGTAAGGCCCAGACTTCGCCTTCATAGTCCTGCATCACCCAGATGTCAACAACGTTCTCTTTTTCATTAAAACAGAACATGCCAAGCATGTCACTCATCTCAAACAGGTCAGCATGGTCATCTGCCGAAACCATGGGAGAGTGCATCTGCCGGAACGACTCGTTGGTGGTGTCAAACACCATTATCATGGTGTCTCTGTGCCAATGCAAGCTACCACGGAAAAAGACAGTTTCAGGGGAAGTCATCAGTTCCTTGTCATCAGGGCATCCTATGTGCCTCGGCGGCTGGCCGGAGCCTAGTGTGTAGACGTAGCAGCCATCATTCTTCGTCTTTTGGACCACCAGTAGTCGGTATTCGCTGGTTGGGCTGTGTGGGTACAATGCAGTATTGAATTCATGCTCCAGCCAACTCATCCAAAAGTCTGAACTGGTGGAGGAAGGCGGCCAATATATTTCAACACTCCTCCTCACGTCTAGGCTATTTTAGTCCTTAGACGTGGGATCAATGTAGGCCGCAGAATCATTTTATTTAATACTGCGCTGGCGGGGTCTTGAACTCAAGACCTCTTAGCTCTGATACCATATTGAATTCATGCTCCAGCTAACTCATTCAAAAGTCCGAACTGATGGAGGAAGGCGGGCAATATATTTCAACACCCAGGAGCTCGAAGCCATCAAGCTGGTGGAGGGGAGCATATTGACGAGTGCCAGGGTTGCAGATGAAGGTCGTCACAACGTAGCCTTCACCCCTCTTATTCCATGTGTGTAAGACGAGGAGGCCGTCACAGCAAGCCTCGAGAGAGATGTCGGAGGCGCCATCAAGTCGGGCGACGGACTGGAGCTCGTCGACTGCCCTGTGGTTGTAGGGGATGATGTCTATGGACTTGATGTGGCCACCGACGCTGCAATTATAATCTTTGCTGTAGAGGAGGGGGAGGGCGGGCTGGCGGTCGTGGTGGGAGAGGAGGAAGTCGCGGGTGGAGGTGGCGCGACGCCATGCGTGGCAGACAGCGCGGCAACGGAGAAGGGATTTGGGAGGCAGGCGGACGAGGATCTCCCAGATAGAGATCTCATCTGGGAGGGCGTGGAGAAGAGGCATCGCTCCTGCAGCCTCCGCCATGATTCGCCTCAGCCTAGTGGTGGCGACCTCATCCGGGAGGAGAGGTAGCGATCCGGCTGCAGTCTCCGCCATGGTCGTGGGAGGGAGCTCTCGATCCGTAGGGTAGGTCTTTTCTTTTCTCCCGGAGACTAAAAAACAGGAAAGCTCTTGGCGATTTGTTCTCTGGCTGGGACGAGACTTGCCTGCTCCACCGCCGTGTGCCCATCCGTGCTCCCGCGTACGTGGCTTGTTTTGATTGAAACAAAATAAGGCCCGCCCCCCCCCCCTCTTAAAATCAGGGGGGGAGATGATTAGATTAGAAAAAGGAAAGGAAAAAAGACAGCCGTAGGATGAAGTGGGAGCACGGATGGAAGCATGGAAAGGGAGCAGGCAAGCCGGATCCCTCTGGCCGACGGGATACGCCACGTTCCGTGCGGAGACGTGGGCAATTTCAAACTTCCCCTAGGAGGCTAGGATCCCTCAAGTGCCTGTGATCAAATCCTTTGGACAAGCTGACAGCCTTTCACTTCATAAAATTAATTAATTTGTAGCCACATACGTTTACACTCTTCTTATTTTACGGGGATATACGTATTTTTGCAAATTACCAGGCCGACAGAAAGCGGTTGTTGTTAGCGAAGAAAATATCGTGGACCTTTGTCCATCAATCAATCATCAAAAGTACTAACGAAAATTACTAGTGGTACAATGGAAGCCACTATTGTTATTAAGGAAGAAAAGAGACCAGATCGACTTCAAGTCATAAAAAAACTGCTTCACAAATCATCCCACCTATGGCTCCTGTTGTCTTAATTAGTGGTAATAGTAGTATCTAGGATTCCAACCCCCCCTCCCCCC
>NW_025226062.1:0-8670 GCF_018294505.1 Triticum aestivum | reverse complement strand
GACACAACATCCAGGGCAGTGGCTAGTTCATCTGCTCAGGCAGAAGGTCAAGGTGCACCTGACGTAGTTGACTGACGTAGTTCGGTCAGACCTGCATATATATGTCCAATTTTCAAACATCTCCAGAGCAAAACAAACAAAATGAAAGTCTGTACTTCTGAAATCATCATGTTGCAAAAAGAATAGTGAAATATAATAGCAGATGGTAACACATAGAAGAATGTTTATTACCTCTTGTCTCATGTCCTTGCTGACGACTTTGCCATTTCAAAAATCTTCCTCCACCCTTCCATTAGACCGTACTTCTGAAATCATTATGCTGCAAAAAGAAACACCAAGTTCAGCAAGCCAAAAGTTAATTTCTTCTACTTTACCAAACTATAAATTCGTAAGTTAGGTCTCAAAAGTTCAGCGAGCCAAAAGTTTATTCCAGTAATTTTTTTTGTGAAATCCTATGTCGCTTGAGCAATGGATTTGCATTGTCCATCCTATAATACTGTCCATATCTACATCAAGTAGTACATGTCTTGCTATCTTGTATTGTGATGGATTAGTTCTCACTTTTATCTAATCGATGCATCTGTCGCCATTTAATATGAAATTCACAGAGATTAGCTGATGTATTATTCTTCAATTCCTTCTCCCACATATTACAATTTGGAATGCAATTGACTCCTCGGAAATTTGATGAACAGAAAAAATGTTGATTGAAGAGAGGAAGGGCGTGTGACGTACAGCTTGTTGGCAAGGGCTGGACTTCGTCCTCTGCTTGGACCAACACGGCGGATGCATGAGGAGTGGAGAGAGCCCGCATCCGGCGGAAGCAAGGCAGGGGATCAGATAGCACCATGGTGCCCTGCCCGCGTCACCGTTAAGCCAGGCAGCAAGCCAGCAACTCGTGTCGGCGACCCTCCTGCGGCAACGTTGTTCGTGCCTCAACGCTGCTGCACCAAGCATTTGCCGCGCGCCCGTGCCAAGCCGACACAAACCAGGTGCCCCGTCGTCGCCCTCCTTGGGGATGGCCATAGCTTCGCCCCGGCACGCCCTCCGGCGGCGGCGGCGAGACAGGGAGGAGTTAGGGAAGGGAAGGGGTGGTGGCTAGGGTTCTCCCCCGAGACGCATGGAGGCGCTGGCCCTAGCTTCGCCCCGGGGCGCACTGCGGCAGCGGCGGCGAGACGGGGAGGAGGTATAGGGGAGGGAAGGAGTGGCGGCTAGGGTTCTCCCCCGAGACTCATGGAGGCGACGTGGTGGTTGCGAAGATGAGATATGGAGAGCCCTTTGCGTTGACGAAGCGTTGTACGCGGACGCGCGTGGAATATTCCTTCGCGGGTGGAGTGCGTTCAGTCCTACTAAATTGCTAATTGCACACATAGCTCGGGATTTAATTAACTGTATCCATTAGATTTTATTTAGTGGGACTAATCTGACGATGGTAATTAGGCTGGGTACATCTGGGGGTGGCTTAAAGAAAGATTTAGTTTGATTGTTTAATAGTAGTATAGATACGGATCCGTTTAGCAGCCCTGGTCCGTTTACAAGTTGGACTCAGTTTCCAGTATGATTAACCTTGTTGATGTACTCCAGTTTTATCATGGATTGTTGTATAAAAAATTATCTTTATCACAAGTTTTTTTAGGGCATCTTTATCACTATTTGTACTTGAGTTATCAAAGTCAAACTATATTGTTCAATAAATAAAATTATGGCATATCATCATTTGAAATAATATAAATCATTATTGGCATCAAAAGACATGATTTTACCTCTACACCTATCCGTGTAAGTAAGAAGTAACCTTGCCACCCACGGTTCTATATTTTTTGAGAGTACGCCAAGGATTGGTGTATCGTTTCACATAAGGCAGGCAAAGATGTCAACATCGTCTTTGGGTTTATAACGCTAGGCTTGGCTCTAACTAGCCATGTGTTGACATCAGATTTTGGCACGGTCAATAACTTATTTAAGATGGCCTCAAAATGGAGAAGTGATCTTCATGAAAGAGTTCCTATGGTCAATGTGAACATCTTTGAAGTTTGGGTCATTGCAGTCCGATTTCATCTCGAAGGCCGAAACTATGCTCAAAGTACTAAGATCTTATATTCAAAGTACAGTTTGGCTGATTAAGCCCCCAAGACGACCTCAAATGGAAATATTATCTACACGTATTGTCTTTGTCTCGTCGAAACGATCGATTTTGATATAAAACTCGTTCCAATCCGAGTTCGTATGAGAAGTTAGAGCCATCGGAATACAGCCCTGTCAGGAGGCAAAAACTGGCGCGCCCCACCAGACACCATGTCTGATGCGTAGCGCGAGGGATATCCTGTTTTGCACGACCAATTTGACCATCAAGATGACCTCTGATCAAAAAACGTTCAACATAAAAGTTGTTCGTCTCGTCGAAACGGTCAAGATTACTTTTGGGATCGTTTGCATCCAAGATCGTTTACAACCACAAAAAAAGACCCGCAAGGTGCAGCCAGTTTAAACCGAACAGTTTTGGAAAGTTCGGACAAAACCAATCCGAATTTAACTAGGGTTTTGGACGTGAATCCAAGCCTTTTCCTTGCACGGGAAGTCCAGCCGCCTCTTATATACCTAAGGGGTGACGGCCGATTGAACAACACACAATCGATCAATTCATCTACCACTTTTATCTTTTATCTTTTCTCCTTAACCCTAGTTCTTCTTCTTCCTCGTTCTTCGTCTGTTCTTCTTGTTGTAGAGCGGCGAAACTCGAGGCCCTAGGGGCGATCAGGTCGACCTAGGGCAGCCCATAGCCGCCGCGCGCCCAGGTGGGGTCCCTCCCGGGCGTGTGGGGTTTCGGGTCCTCAAAAGCACCTACCGGATTGCCTGCGTACCGCGCTTCCGGACGGGTCTCCTTCAACATGAGTTGCGGTGCATCACCCCCGGCATTGAGGGTACACGGTGATCTGTTCGTGTGCGAACACACTTTTTGGTGACTCCGCTAGGGACGAAGCTTCGAACGGTCTCCGGCCCGTTCTTGCTACAAAGAGATCGTCATCAAGGGTTTGTAGTCTACAAAGGTAATATGAATACCCAATCCCTTTATGTAGATGCAAATAATTCATATGGTGTTACTAGATCGTTCAATGAGTATACTCTATCGGCCAACCCTAGTTTTTTCAATCATGCAACTAACTACGTGCAAGGGCCGATTCAAAGTAATTTATATACTTCAACTTCTTATGATATTAGTTACATGCACCATATGTATCCCAACTCACACGCATCGGCAACCCAGCAAATTCATATGCCAATGAGCAACATGATGAGTTCGAGTAATCAATTTGAAACACCCCAAGTTAGAAGTTCCAATGCCATACAAGAAAGTGTTTCACCCTTTTATTCATCGGCAGCTAATGTGCAATATAGTAATCCAACCATGCCGATGAATGAGAGAATTGGCCATGCTACTAGTGGCTATTCGGCCAGTTACTCTCAACCATCATATGCTACACCTCATGTTACTAATTCTTCGGCACCATACACAACTGTAGATGCTCATAATTCGGCTTCACACCTTCCTGGTTATAGCCGAATGAATGTAAATTTTACAGGAGCGGTTGTGCCCAACATTGTAGAAGATGAGGTAGTGGTGGCTACATTGAAGAGTTTAGCCCAAAATAAGAGAATTAGTGCTCTTTGCCTTGAACAACATGAAAAGGGGCTATTTCCTGATTATGCCGCAATAAAAGCTAGAGTTTTGCAAGAAGATGAATCTTTGCCAATTGATAAAATTGGTGAGCAAAAGGATGGTCTTACAATAATGCATATGCCTTCACCTAGTACTATATCATATTATACACCCCCTACACAATTGCAAAATTTCGGCAACACCCGTGTGTCATTGCCGAAAGAATCTAAAAGCATTGGGGGGCAATCATATCCGGAGTGGGCTGAAATTGAGAAAAAGCTTAAAGCTAATTTTGCCGCTCGCCGTCAGAAACAAATAGAAAACGAATTGGCTCAGATAAAAGAAGCATTGCCAATTGGTAGTATCAATGAAAAGAAGGATGATTCGGAACATGAAAGTGCTTCGGTTGAAAAATCCGAATCAAGTAGTATATATTCTGAATCCATCAAATCCAACGAGGCAAGCATTATTGAGAAAGGACATGGCAAGCATAGGAAAACAACGGTGCTTGATTTTTCTGAAGTTAATGGAACCTACTTCCTGCCCTATGAGTTCCGTGCCGTAGAAATTGACAAGCTTCAAGGACAAGAACAAGTAGCCGAACAAAGTTCGGACGGCAAAAATCTTCAAACCATTGCGCCATTTATAAAGACCGATAATGACTTATTGTTACAGCCAAAGCTTTCCCCATTGCTTTATCTAAAGTTCATATCTAGTTGGGTAGCTTTGCTTATTTCATACTTGGCTTGCACTTGGTCTCAACTGAGATATGTATGTTCTAAATATCTTCGTTTCAGAAATTTAAAGCCAAGGTTAAATTCTATTGAGAAAACCGATGCTAATACAATATCTTATCCAAAGACATCGGAGATAGAATGGAAAACACAATGCATAGCCGAATGGGGAGATTCCAAATTTGAACCATTCGTTTGCTTGTCTCCAAAGCCGTTCAAACAGCAAGATCGGCTAGAAAACAAGAAGTATACCTTCAATTCAAGCATGTGTGATCAAATATTTGATTTGTTGCTGAAAAATAATTACATTACAATTCTCGATCACCATGTTAAGCCATCAATCCAAGGACGAATGTATTGTAAGTTGCATGATTTGTCCAAACATAATTTTGAGGATTGCAACATGTTTCGGCAAATAGTTAAATCGGCCATTGAAAAAGGACGATTGAAGTTTGTTGAAACACCAAGAGATGACCAGTCTATTCCAATTCGTCCCGATGGCAAAAGGTTTTTGCATCGGCTGCTTCAAGCCGATCCATTTAAAGAGAATGTAAAAACTGCAGGTGATGGGATCAAGGTTTCAAGTAAAGAAGTTGTTGAAGAGCATAATGAACATAATCTTGAGGGCGAAAATTCCATCGAAGCTACAATGGAGACGCCAAGGACTGGGGGGCAGCAAGCAAATCCTATGATCGATGAAAGCAAACCAAAAGAAAACAAAGGCCGAAATAAGCGCAAGTGTAAGAGATCAAAAATCACCTTTGCTGAACTATTGGATAAATATCAAAAGATGAGTGAAGAGAAGAATGCTTATCGGCCAAATCATGCAAAAAAACCAAGGTCACCCCAAGGCGCAAATATGAGGATCGGTATTGGCAAAATGATAATTTTAATGCAACATATTCATATCCTTATTTTGGGCCGCCAATGCCAATGCCGTGGATGCCTCCCTATGCTCATATAGATACATATTCATCATGGGACAGGCATGATACAAGGGCACATTCTCCATCTTATTCTAGACCATCTCACCAATACTATGCAGCTCCAAGAAGATCAACATTTGAACAATCACGCTTCAAAGACCGTTTCAGTCACAAGGAATCGGTCCAGAGCTCAAGAAAGAATAAACAGGTTGTAAAGCAAGTTTACTGCGTGAAAAGAGATGGTCGTAATTGTGCTATGTCAGATTTGATCTCAAATAACAAAGAGCCAATTAAAATGTTGATATTGGCTACAAAAGGCAAAGAAGTGAAACAATCAATGGATAAAAATCAGAGTGCCAAATCTGAAGAAAAGAAGTTGAGGGTGCACAAGGCCCAAAAAGAGTTGCCATTGTTTGAAACAAAATCACAGCCGAGATGCCCACTCGGTTTATCGTACTGGCGAAAGAAGGAATTACAAAAACTTAGTGCACAAGAGCTGAAAAAGAAGAACATGGCATGGGTTCCGAAGAGGAGCAGTCAAAATAAAAGTGATGTGCAACCTTCTATTGCAACAAGTGTTACAAAAGTGAAGAAAGAGAAGGATGGAAGCCAAAAACAGTTAAGCCGAAGGTTTGCATCACCCCATCAAAATCTTCGGTTAGCACATCATCCATATTCTTCAACCATACCATTGATGCCTTTGCCATGGAATTCATCATCAGGTATGATAAATTACCCTCCCTGGATTTATTTTAATCCATGGAAGCGACATAATTTTCTGCATCATGAGAGGGTATTACCAAATCTCTATACATTTTATTAGCTACATTTTTTCTCGCTAATCCAAAGGGCCGAAATATTTGATTGCTATTTCATTTGTTTATTTCGGCTATACATGATTTGGTGAATGAATTCTACATGGGCATTATGTTGATGGCCGGTATTTATCTATCGCCCTAAGAATATGTCAAAGCATGGCTGATGTAGTATCCTAACATCGTGCTTAGTTCAATTAGAGGCAAAAAAGAGGTACATGTTCATTGATATTGCCCTTGTCTTTCTAGTACTATGGAGATTATTTTCGACGGTAAATTTGTGGCAATGGCCAAGGTGTTGGTGTTGCTTATTTATCTCCATATGGAGCTATTTTTGTGAAGCCTCAGGCCGCTTATAATATTTTTGCACAATCATCAAAGCTGAATATGCATTGTCATTCGGATTGGAGCTTTTCCTTGATATAGGTGCTATACATATTGAGGCTTCCGGTGATTCGCTACTAGTAGTGCAACAAATAGCCAGGGGTTATCAATGTTTTGACGGATCACTTATAGTTTATCTTTTGATATGTCTAGATGCAAGATTTACCTTGGGTTGCTTTGAAATTGTTCATATATCTAGGCATGACAATTTGAAAGAGTTGGCACAGAAAGCGTCCGGCTACTATGTTAACCATGGTGTATTGCATTTCTATCAATAGCCGATGCTAGGTCTTGTCAGCATAGGTAAGGCTGAATCGAAGCCCACCGCTTTGGCCACTAATGAAACTTTTATGCAGGCGAAGTAAGGATTGGAGGAAGTTCATTCTTGATTATCTGCAAAATCCTAGCGAAAGGGTGAACAATATGGTTCGGAGGATGGTTTTGATCTATGAAACCTTATCACCGGATTGTTATAGAAGCTGAGAAGTTTTCACCCAAGTTTGCATCAAGAGGTTCAAACAAGCAATGGTCGATATATATTTGTCATTCTAAGAACATGCAAAATGGCCGATGGAGTGTTGACATCGTCCTTAGAACAAGCTATGCGGAAGTTATTTTTCGGCACACAAACTTTGCCGAAAAAACAGGGGGACATGTGTTGACACCAGATTTTGGCACGGTCAATAACTTATTTAAGATGGCCTCAAATGGAGAAGTGATCTGCATGAAAGAGTTCGGTATTGTTGATATGAACATCTTTGAAGTTTGGGTCATCACAGTCCGATTTCATCTCGAAGGCCGAAACTATGCTCAAAGTACTAAGATCTTATATTCAGAGTACAGTTTGGATGATTAAGCCCCCAAGACGACCTTAAATGGAAAAATTATCTACACGGATTGTCTTCGTCTCGTTGAAACAATTGATTTTGATATAAAAATTGTTCCAATCCGAGTTCGTATGCAAAAGTTAGAGCCATCGAAATACAGCCCTGTCAGGAGGCAAAAACTGGCGCGCCCCACCAGACACCCTGTCTGATGGGTAGCGTGAGGGATAGCCTGTTTTGCGCGACCGATTTGACCCTCAAGATGACCTCTGATCAAAAACCGTTCAACATAAAAGTTGTTTGTCTCGTTGAAACGGTCAAGATTGCTTTTGGGCTCGTTTCTATCCAAGATAGTTTACCACCACAAAAAAGACCCGTAAGGTGCAGCCAGTTTAAACCGAACAGTTTTGGAAAGTTCGGACAAAACCAATCCGAATTTGACTAGGGTTTTGGACGTGAATCCAAGCCTTTTTCTTGCACGGGAAGTCCAGCCGCCTCTTATATACCTAAGGGGTGACGGCTGATTGAACAACACACAATCGATCAATTCATCTACCACTTTTATATTTTATCTTTTCTTCTTAACCCTAGTTCTTCTTCTTCCTCGTTCTTCGTCTGTTCTTCTTGTTGTAGGGCGGCGAAACTCGAGGCCCTAGGGGCGATCAGGTCGACCTAGGGCAGCCCATAGCCGCCGCGCGCCCAGACGGGGTCCCTCCCGGGCGTGTGGGGTTTTGGGTCCTCAAAAGCACCTGCCGGATTGCCTGCGTACCGCGCTTCCGGACGGGTCTCCTTGAATGTGAGCTGCGGTGCATCACCCCCGGCGTTGAGGGTACACGGTGACGTATTCGTGTGTGAACACCATTAACACCATAAGAAGCTTCTTCTCACTACCAACTCCCGGCAACTGCTGAATAGCCTGACCGCCTAGGCGAAGACGGAAGCCGACGCTCCTCCCTCAAAAGCTCTAGTTCCTGACGAAAGCCACCCACAGTTGTACATTGATTTAGCTCCCAAGTGACATCAGAGAATGATGATATGCCATGAAACATGTAAAAGCCACTATTGTGGAGATAGGGAACTTGCAAACTGAAAGTATTTATGGGCCGGTGAACCTACAATTAAGCAGCCAACACTTTGCATCTGTTTCCATTAGAAAAGAGAGCAGCGTTTTGGCTCCTAGGTGCATATGCACCCATTGTCGAAATACACATTTTGAAAAGTTGAAAAATTTGGAACAAAAATCCTACGTATGTAAAATGCTTGGATATACACGCGGGATTTTTGTTCTGAATTTTTCAACTTTTTGAAATGTGTATTTCGACAATGGGT
>NW_025226061.1:7156-11340 GCF_018294505.1 Triticum aestivum | reverse complement strand
GAGAGCATGATTTTGCTTTAATAGCGGCCTCCTTGAACTCAACCTCCAGCTCCACTAGGATGAGGTCTGCCTAGAGTTCCATGATTCAATTCATGCGCCTTTTTCTGCGGTTCACCTAAAATGAAGCAAAGATTGCATCATTCAGCTAGCAAGAACTACTTGCTCTTGTGAGCTGGAGGTTCTTCTTTAGTAGTTGCACTAAAACTGAGGAACATTAAGGTTGGCTGTCCGGCTCATGTAAGGTGCAACTATAATTTTCTTATCCTTTTGTGCAGTTCCACTAAAATAAAGTGCCATTGTGGTGACAGTGACGACTCCATCTTACAAAGGCTAATAAAATGTTGCACGAGATTACCAGCAGAACTTGACGGAGATTTTGGAAACTCCAATCACCATTTTGTGCAGTTCCAGCAAAATTGAGAGATGTTGCCCACATGAAATTTTAGTTGAACTGCACAAGACATTCATTCCAAACAAAAATGTTTTGTGTAGTTCACCAAAAGCTCACAATAGCAACAAGGTGAAATGGATATCCCTATCTGCACAAAATGATAGACAGTAAATAGTTGCTGGTCAATAAGAATATACGAAACATATACAAAGTGAAAAGAAGCATCTTAATTATGTTCATGTCAATCATGCAAGGATAGTAGAGATTTTAAAACGTTAGCAATGCTTCATGTTACCAGAAGCATTACGATCAACAATGAGATTCCTCAGATATGGGATTACTTTAATGGTGGCATTTCTTGTTTACCAGACACAGTAAATCAAAAGCAACTAAAGAGTTGGTTTAAGGGCATGGGACCGTGGGGACACCATGACACTCAGCAGCGTAAAGGAGCAACTTACTTATCATACTGGGGAAAACAGCAGGAGTGCCATTTGTAACACAGTTTAATTGCATCTTATCATTGGAGGCATTAAATTAACAATAACACTGGTTAGACATGTCCCTAAGGTAACAGTGTGATCGCTTCATTTTACATGCGCCCTTACATTAACAACAGCAAAAGGTTGGTATAAGGACATGCGACAGTGGACGCATCAGCACAATGTACCAACAAGGAGGCATAAAGTGGTGATGCCGAGCTTGTTCACGCTATGTGAGGGCAGCAAACCTAATCCTGGAGACCTTTTACTATGTGAAGGTAGAAAATCTAATCCTGGAGACCTTTTACTATGTGAGGGCAGCAAATCTAATCCTGAGACCTTTTACTATGTGAGGGCAGCAAATCTAATCTTGAGACCTTTTACTATGTGAGGGCAGCAAATCTAATCCTGAGACCGTTTACTATGTGCGGGCAGCAAATCTAATCCTGGAGACCTTTTACTATGTGATGGCAGAAAATCTAATCCTGGACATACTCTGTTGACTTGTCCACCAGCCGCCACTTTCTATCCTTTTTTCAACCAATAATAGATCTGTTCCTTATCTAGTTTGTACTGCGTTTTCCCATTATTTCCCTTTTCAACCAAGAGATCGGTTGGGTATCCGGTCTCTACTACTTTCACCATATTATTTCCTCTTTGAATCAAGTCCTAGATTCATGCTACAACTTTCCCCCCTTTCTTCGTTGTTTGAACAAAGCCCTGGATTCGAATGCATGAAGTAGCTTTACCTCTAATAATACTAAAAATTTAGGTGGCTTTGGAAGAGCTGATGGGAGTAGAAAAAGATGCACATGCAGACACGTGGGGAGCTGGGGCAGTAGAGCAAGGCCGCTTTCGAAGAACTTATACCTGAGGGTCGCCGGGATGTCGGCGGCGGCAGGTCAGATCTGCAGACAATACGGCAGGGAGGAAGAAGGGTCGGAGGATCTCTCGAGCCGGCGCTGTGTCAGAGAGAACGGTACGGGCAGTGGATCGGGCCCCTCCGGAAGCTGTGGGTTTCCTCCCTCGGCGGTGATGACAGCGTGAATGATGCACCTTTTAGTCCTCTACACACACCGGCCGAAGGGATCCGGCCGGATCTGTGACCAGCGGTGAGCAGAGAGAAAATGCCGCTACCGCTGTCTTGTTTATATCTGGAGAGGATGAGAGAATGAAGAGAGCAACCCTATTAAAGCAAGCGCTCAGGCCCCTGCGTCCGTATATAGTGGAGTGATTATCTTTTTTTTCTCCACAACAAGCATTTCAATTTGTGTCCGTGGCTTTAAAGAAAAGAAACTCTCCATTTAACGTGACTACTCTACGACTCCTACTCACTACTACAGTACTACCTCCGTCCTGGTTTATAGGTCCCTTTTATAGTTTGTGCCAAATTTTGACTAAAGATTTAACTAACAAAATGTTAATGCATGTCAAGAAAAATTATCTCATTGGATTCGTATTTGAACATAGTTTTGAAAAATATAATGTTTGGTGACATGCGTGAAAATTTTCTTAGTTTAATCTATGGTCAAAATTTGGCATGAAATACAGTAGGGACCAATAAACCCGGACAGAGGTAGTATTGTTCACTTGTGCTCCCCGCCCCTCCATTCATTGAACAACCCCATGGGTGAATAAACATACAGTAAGTACTGTATTTATATAGAAAGAACAAGCTCGAACTATTTTCGCATAGTTAAAAGTTGAGGGCGGGGCTTTTCCCGGGCAGTACGCGCGGCAGATTTCGGGTATATACTGTTGGAAAGACTTGTGATATGACCACTCACTATAGTCATGAATTACTGGCGCTCCGACCAGGGTGATGCCCCCCTTCCGTTCCGCGCTCTAATCTGGTGCATGACACGTCGACCCGGATGCTGGCTCTCCCACATGTCAGAGTAGTAAGAAGGAGCAAAGAATGATGCGGTATATACTAGTACTATACTACTCCCTCCGTTCCTAAATATAAGTCTTTCGAGAGATTTCACTATGGACCACATACGGAGAAAAATTAGTGAATCTACACATAAAATGCATCTATATGCATCCGTATGTGGTCCACAGTGAAATATCTACGAAGACTTATATTTAGGAACGGAGGGAGTACTACTCAGGTCGGAGGAGTGCGAACCACGGCAGCCCAGTGAACCAGCCGTGCGAACCACGGTAGCCCAGTGAACCAGCAGTAGAAAACAATGTGGTGATATGGCCATAAAAACAATGTGCTACGGTCCACACTGTAGCATGTACAGTAACACTCCTCTTTGTTTGGATCCCTGAGTTAGAGCTAGTTTGGGTTGAAATAGCCTCAAATTATCGAAACAAGAGGGGTTAGTTTGAGCTAGTTTGCTTTAACCCAGCTAAAAAAAACTAGCCCGGTGGAGAGGTTCTAATTGGGTTAGTTATCCTCGGGCCCACTAAAAGAGAACTAAAAAATCTCACATGCCCGCACCAGATCACTCCCCTAAAAAAATCTCACCTGCCCGCACCAGATCTCCCCCCCCCCTCTCGCACGACTCCTCTCTGTTTCCCATAGGGCCGCCTGCCCAAGCGCCGCTCGCCCTCTCTCTCTCCTCCGGCCACCCTCTCCTTCCGGCCTCCGCCGCCCTACTCCGGCCGCCATCTCCCTCCGACCTTCGAAGGTCGCCCCACTCCCCCTTCACCAGTCGTTTTTCTCCCTCTGTCGTGCGCTGCGGCGGCGCATCTACCAGGGAGGTCACGAGAGGGGTGAGTTTGTTCGTTCCTTCTCTGTGTCACGGCCGTATCATTGATCTTGCTTGCTCTAGCGCTAATTCTGATTTGGAAAAGTAGATCCTGATCAAACTTGCTATAGCTTTGTGGTGCACGCATGGAATTGTTTGATGCTGCTTGAGGAGGTAATAAATATTTCTAGAGGCCCAAAGATTCAGGTCACCTTTCTAGGTATTTCAATTTCAGGCTTGCATTATTTGTACAGGCCCAAAGATTCAGTTCACCTTTCTAGGTATTTCAATTTCAGGCTTGCATTGTTTCTAGAGGCCCAAAGATTCAGTTCACCTTTCTAGGTATTTGAGTTTCAGGCTTGCATTATTTCTAGAGGCCCAAAGATTCAGTTCACCTTTCTAGGTATTTCAGTTTCAGGCTTGCATTATTTCTAGAGGCCCAAAGATTCAGTTCACCTTTCTAGGTATTTCAGTTTCAGGCTTGCATTATTTCTAGAGGCCCAAAGATTCAGTTCACCTTTCTAGGTATTTTAGTTACAGGCTTGCATTATTTCTAGAGGCCCAAAGATTAAGTTCCCAGTCGGCGGCAAGCGGCCCTGCTACCCATGC
>NW_025226061.1:0-7146 GCF_018294505.1 Triticum aestivum | reverse complement strand
GCTTGCATTATTTCTAGAGGCCCAAATTCAGTTCACCTTTCTAGGTATTTCAATTTCAGGTTTGCATTATTTCTAGAGGCCCAAAGATTCAATTCACCTTTCTAGGTATTTCAGTTTCAGGCTTGCATTATTTCTAGAGGCCCAAAGATTCAGTTCACCTTTCTAGGTATTTCAGTTACAGGCTTGCATTATTTCTAGAGGCCCAAAGATTAAGTTCACCTTTCTAGATATTTCAGTTACAGGCTTGCATTATTTCTAGAGGCCCAAAGATTAAGTTCACCTTTCTAGGTATTTCAGTTATAGGCTTGCATTATTTCTAGAGGCCCAAAGATTAAGTTCCCAGTCGGCGGCAAGTGGCCCTGCTACCCATGCCGGTGTCGACCTCAACTCGCAAGGGCCAGCGTCGGAGGGGTTCCCAGGGCTTGGGCTCTACAGAGCCTTCCTCCAGAGTGACGATGGCGAGCTCCTCCCTCGGTGCGTGAGGGGCTCCGGGCTCCCTCCCTATCGTGAACAACTTCCGTGATGAGTTGGCTCATTCTTTGTTTCATGAAGTGTTTTTTTATTTTGTGAAGCTTGATTGACGACTTATATGTTTAAGTGGGATATCTCATTTGTATGGACAAAGTAAAAATTATCATGTTTTGCATGCTTGATTTGTATAGATGGTTCGTTTATGTCAATTGTGAGCGGGAGGAGGCCACAGAAGAGCCGGCCACACCAAGAGGGTGCTTGGATCCAAGGGACTTATTTTAGTCGGACTAAAAATAGGGTCCAAAGTAGTCAAATGATTGAGATAGAGCATTTATTGTCAATCTAACCCTGCCATCCATACACCTCTTTGGTTTAGAGTTAGTTCAGGGTTAGAATCTAACTCTAACCTCTCACTGAGTTAGAGTTCTCCTCGTCTCGGTTCATCGCCATCATACTTTCCCCATTCCTGTGTTTTCAGTATCCTGCGAATCAAAGAGGCCCTTTTTCGGGAAAAATCAAAGAGGCCCTTAGACTGGTTTAGGTCCGGTCATTTTTTATAAACGTGTTATGTCCAAAATTTAATGTACATGCTCCGGTTTCCACAAAAATAATCCGGTTTCATGTAGTAATTCATTGATTTATTTATTCTTCTGCGGGGGGTTTGCATGTAATTCGTGAGGTTGGAAATGTCAAGTACCCCGGCATATGCTCCGAGTCGTGCATGCACTATGACCCAGATGCTATATGTCCCACATGTTGGCGAATGGGAGCACGTGGAATAGCCTAGGAGTACATATAGGAGGATAAATGCGTGAAAAAATATGTATTGTGAAGCGTAGCCGCGGTTCGAAAAGGAGACCTAAAGTGATGACAGCTATAGGTCACACACACTCAACTAGTGGTACTAGACATACGACTAATTTTTCCCTCAAAAAAAAGAGGCACGAGTGCTCAGTACTCCTATTCTATAAACACGAGTCCCATCTGACAACAGCGTCCGTGCTACAGCTAGCTCTCCTCCCTCTTTTCTCTCTTCTAATTCTAAACTCGACCGACGCCCGGTGGGTGGGGTGGGTTTGCTCAATTGCAGCCCCACCTCACAGTGAAAACGTTACGACTGGAATAAAAAATGCCATATACTCCCTCCGTTCAAAAATATAAGCCTTTTTAGATACTAGTTCAAATGGAATACATCATACAGATGTATGTAGACATAGTTTAGAGTGTAGATTCACTCATTTTGCTCCGTTTGTAGTAGTCACTTGCTGGAATCTTTAGAAAGACTTATATTTGGGAACGGAGGGAGTACTATACTAATAAAACATTAAGGCCACGAGGCGATGCAATGCTGGTTACAGGAGGAAAGAAGAAGAGATGCATCCATCGACTACGTCCACCTCCTCAACTCAGGGCGCCGGCCCACCGAACGGCGCCTAAGTAGCAGCGGCTTTTGTGGCCAGGTCGACGTGCTTCTTGACAATGGCGTCCAAATATTCCAGCCGCAGGAAGAAGCCCAACGTCTTTCTGTCCTCACTTGCCTTGTAGTGGCCTATGTAGACGATTTCCTCGTAGACGTGGATGTGCAGGTTGACAGTTTCTTGCATGGCGAGGCACTGCGCGGCGAGCGCGGCCTCGAGGTGCACATTCTTCGTCGCGACCTTCGGCACTTGCAGGGCCACCAGGGCTTGAAAGAGTTCATCATCATGTAGGCCGATGAGGGTGGCAGGCAATGAGGAGCCTAGGCGCGCGGGCTGGAGCAGCACGGCAAGGTCGTCCGCGCGCTTCTTGATGGCGGTGAACTTGCGGATGGAGTTGACCATCATGTCGTCCATGCGAGAGGCAAAGCCGGTGTCGACGAGGGCTACGATGCCTGTGGTCACCAGCACCGTCTGGAAATGCTGCGCGTTGCGGGGCCGCAGGCCGGCGCCTCGGATGATTTGGCACAGCTGACTGCCGCTCGCGTCCATCGCCTACATAGGTGCTTGTGGCTTCTGGTCACTTGGTCTTGGATTGGAGTGAGCAGTGTTGCGCAGAGACTTGGGAGTAGATGGATTGGAGTGCTGGGGCGCCTTTATTATATGAGAGTCCAAACTCTATTGCACTCACATCATGCTGGCTCTAGTATGCTTCTCCAATTAATTCCCTCTGCATGTAATTGAGGATGCATCATTGACTGTTCAACATCTCGGGAACCGCTACCCTCTTCCTTCTTGGCATTCAAGCACCTATGGACCCGTCGACGATGAGGTGCCTATGGTGACTTCGTAAATTTCAAGATGATAGTGCCGTGCGTGTGTGCGTTCATAGGGGTGAGTGTATGCGCGTGTATATGAGCACTTGCGTCTGTACTATGTCAAAACAACACCAACGTAAATGCGTGTCAAAAAGAGACTAGTTAGTATACTCAATATTGTGCACCTCGGAGAGGAAAATGATAGAACTAGTACGTATTTATTTACGGTGCAGATTCACTCATTTTGCTCCATATGTACTCTGTCTCGGTGTAGTCTAGTCACTTGTTGAAATCTCTAGAAGGGCAAATACTCCTTTCTGGTTTACAGGGCTATACTAGCAACCAGTTGTACGTACTAGTACAATAGTGGGCTCACATAGCAATTTTGTCTCATGCAAGAGCCTGGCTATATGCGTGCTCCAATGTTCGCAACTGCAATGTTCGGTTTGCACTTGGCTCTTCACCTCTTCAGAAGACGAACAATGATGTTACTACTACTGCTTCTACAGTGTCGAATCCACTGCTGCATGTCCGTCCACCGCAAGCGGGACGGATAGCTTGTTGTAGAAGTACTACTAAGCAAAAGCCTATCCTCGTTTGCGAGCAACAGCGTGCATGGGCGAGGGAGAAGGCGTGTAGTAAAATCAAGCTTCTCCTCGTTCTACAAGTTGACACGACACATCATAGCACTGTCCCCACATGCTTGCCTCTAAACTTGGCTGAAAGACCCGCAGTGTACAATATATTTGTTGCAACCTCTAACATTTACCCACCACAAATTAAAATATATGTGGTTGTATGCATCGTTCTGATGCAAAGGCCGTGGAGTCCTCCCTTTTCAAAAAAAAACAAATTAAAATATATATTCCTGTCTTGACCAGATGAGCGTGCAAACTACAATCACCACGGTGACAGGTAGGGCTAGAAGACTATTTTAATTTAAAAAAACTTCGATACGGCCACATAGCATGGAGCCGACCCCAACGATTTTAAGCTTACAGGCACGGTACATGCTATCTAGACTACTCTACACATGAAACCGCCACACGAGCGTCTGGGCTGCGCTTGGCTCTTCGCCTCTTCGGGAAGTCGAACAATGATGGTGTACTACTGCACTAGAGGAGTACTACAGTACTCCTCTGGCCATCTGACACCGATTGAACTGTTGCATGTCCACCGCGTGCGGGAGGGAGAGCGTGTAGCGAAAGCTTCTCCTAGTCTTGCCAGCCACCACGCTCATGGGCGAGGGAGGGACGCTCCTATCTTTGCGTGTATGACAGGTGGGCCCGACAGGTGTGTGGCCAACCTGTCATACAGCCAAAGGCAGGTGCAGTTAAGTCCGCGAGGGAGAGGATAATCAAACTTCTCCTTGATGTACGAGTTGACACGACACAGCAAAGCACTGCACTCAATATATTTCAATAATTTGCGTTTACTGATGCATTAATTACAACGCATGCATGCATGCCGTGACTCTTCTTTTGATAGTACTTGCATGTGTTGATTTAATGCACCTTGAAGTAGTACTCCCTCTATCCCTAAATTATAAGTCTTTGTAGGGATTCCATTATAAATTACATACGGATGTATATAGATGCATTTTAAGTGTGGATTCATTCATTTTTCTCCGTATGTAGTCCACCTAGTGAAATCTCTATAAAGACTTACTCCCTCCGTTCGGAATTAGGCTGGTCATAGTGGGGAGTAACTTAGACTAGTAACATGCATATGTTACTAGTCTATGTTACTACCTCTATAGTGCATAGTATCATAGATTAGTATCATAGATGGTCCCATTTATTGCCATGCATGACACATTGTAGCACCATATTTATTATTTTACGTTATCTACATATGTTACTATAACCATCTCTCTCTTCTTTAATTGCCTGCCACATAAGGTTGGTCATAATGGTAGTATCATAGCTAGTATCATGCATGCCAACTAGGCAATTTTGATGAGGTGTTGTAGCATTAAATGAAGAAAGAGAGGGTGTAGTATCATATCATGATACCGTATCATATTAAATGTTATGCTACTTTGTGTCATGCATGGCAATAAATAGAGTACTACATGGTACTAATATATATATATGATACTATGCATTAGGGAGGTAGTATCATACACTAGTATCATATGCATGATACTAGTATATGATACTCCCCATTACAACCAGCCTAAGCATGTTTGCGAGTCCCAAGTGCATGATACTACTTATGTTACTCCCACTATGGCCAGCCTTACTTGTCGCGAAAATGGATGTATCTAGACGTATTTCAGTTCTAGATACATCCATTTCCGAGACAAGTAATTCCGAACGGAGGGAGTACATTTAGGAACGGAGGGAGTATAAAATATGTGACGGTAAGCTTTGTAATACCCCGGCCCAAGTCGAGAGATGGTTGTGCACGAGGAGGGCGAGATCATGCAGACCGAACAGGAACAGGACCCGACGATGGAGCTCTCTAAGGTCTTGGTGGACCTCACCATGCTCCACCGCCCCTTGTGCCTCCGCCCCTTGACGCCTCCAGTGTATGAGGTTCGAATATACCTCGTCCGTTCGGCTGATTGAGCAAGGTGCAAGTTTCTTGATTGATGTGATGTTTGATTGATTTTTGCAGTGCAAGGGAGGGCACCTGGCCTGCGTGGACTGCCGCGTCGAGCGCCCCAGGAAATAGCGGTAGTGCCAGAAGTGCGAGCGTGGCGGTGGCTTCGACGTGCAGAACATGGCGGTGGACTCCATCCTTTCGTCGGTGAGGGTGGAGTGCCTGCACGAAGGTTGTGGCCTCTATGTCACTTACCACAAGCTCGCCGATCACCAGAGCGTGTGTCCGCTCGCGCCCTGCAAATGCCCCATGCCCGTCTGCGGCTACGAAGGCCCGCCGCCGGCGCTCTACCACCACATCAGCACCGCGCATCCCATGCCCGTGCACAGGATCCAGTACGTCAAGGTGCTCTAGCTGCAAGTGCCACTGTCGGAGCCACGGCTCTTGCTGTTCGCGGAGGAGGACCGCCGCGCGTTTTTCTTGGTCGGCGGCGTGCTCGACATCGACGCGCCTATCGTCGTGTCAGTCATTTGCATCAGAGCGGGGGCGTCCCCACTGCCGCACTACTTGGCCAAGTTGTGGGCGAACGACCCGCCGGGGGAGCCCAAAGGCACGACCGACGCCGTCAAGGTAGAAATGGAGGAGACAAGCAGCAAGGATCCCGGCGACGTCGACGTGCAGGAGCTGACCTTCTTGACAGTTCCGCCCAAGCTGCTGGCCGGTGCTAAGCTTGTGTCCCTCCACATTCATATTGACAAGCTCACGTCCTAAATGTTTCGACAGTGCCTTCTATTTATCTTAGTAATATGCTAATATAGGGATTACCTTGGTCTACTTTAGCTTAAGAAATGGTGGGTTTTGGTGGCAATGCAGCAATTACTTCGACATCAGATCAGTAATTTCCAACAGTCCAACAGATATTTTGTGTCTGTTGGATATAAAGTTTCTTTGGGTAAGAAGTACTACTTGTCATCAAAATGGATAAAAGGAGATGTATGTAGACGTATTTTAGTTCTAGATATGTCCCTTTTTATCCATTTTGATGACAAGCACTCCCTCCGTTCCACAATACACGCCTTCCATTTGTCAAAATATAGATGTATCTAGACATGTTTTAGTATATAGGTACATCCATGATAGAGCCAATCGGATGGTTGAGAACACTACAATTCGTAGCTACAGATGCGTGTGTGACTCCCAGATGCAGAGGCCAGGGGTACCTCTTCTCTTCCTGTATAACGTACTACTAAACTCAGAGTACAAGTTTTTGTGGGTGGCACGATGGTGCGTGCGAGAAGTCCCGAGAGATAGGTTTAACTGCTCACAGTGGGGAGTAACATAGAGTAGTAACTTGCCGATGTTACTAGTCTATGTTACTACCTCCAGAGTGGGTAGTAACATATGAGTGGTATCATGAAAGAGTTCATTTATTAGGCTATAGACTCATTATGCCTTGAAATGTGTGATGTTACAATAACTAGCTAAGTTACCACAAACCCCTCTCTGCTCATTAATTAGCTGCCACATAAGCAATCTTGTGTTGAAATGTGTGATGTTACTAGTTAAGTTACTCCCATTGTGACTAGTCTAATGCGTCTGAAAAAAGGACTAGCCTAGAGCTCGCCACACGGCTATTCCTGTCGAACGCCCCATTAACCGTAAGATATGTATACGACGGTGCCAGTTATTGCACGTACACAGCAGTACTCCCTCCTTTCCGGTTTATGGTGAGTGGAGGAATATTTTTTGTAGTCTGCAAAAGCACCTAATTAATGCTCTTGTTTTTCTCAAAAAATTATGTTTATCGATGCATTAATTGCAATGCATGCATGCATAAAGTACATGCATTGGTCAATTTTCTCTTAATACTTGCATGCAATGATTTAATGCACCTT
>NW_025226060.1:0-8137 GCF_018294505.1 Triticum aestivum | reverse complement strand
ATGTGATGTGTATTACCGAGAGGGCCCAGAGATACCTCTCCGACAATCGGAGTGACAAATCCTAATCTCGAAATACGCCAACCCAACATCGACCATTGGAGACACCTGTAGTACTCCTTTATAATCACCCAGTTACGTTGTGACGTTTGGTAGTACCCAAAGTGTTCCTCCGGTAAACGGGAGTTGCATAATCTCATAGTCATAGGAACATGTATAAGTCATGAAGAAAGCAATAGCAACATACTAAACGATCGGGTGCTAAGCTGATGGAATGGGTCATGTCAATCAGATCATTCAGCTAATGATGTGACCTCGTTAATCAAATAACAACTCATTGTTCATGGTCAGGAAACATAACCATCTTTGATTAACGAGCTAGTCAAGTAGAGGCATACTAGTGACACTTTATTTGTCTATGTATTCACACATGTATTATGTTTCCGGTTAATACAATTCTAGCATGAATAATAAACATTTATCATGATTATAAGGAAATAAATAATAACTTTATTATTGCCTCTAGGGCATATTTCCTTCACATGTTATCTTCTGAAGATTGGTCAGCTCGATGCGGGTGTTGATGGCTGAAGCTTGACTCTGAGCAGCAAACATGGCATGGATTGCACGCCAAACTTCGTCATGCGTCTGTAACGTGTCGACCTGTGCAAGTATATCACGGGAAAGAGAGCCCATCAAATATCCTTGAAGTTGCTGATGTTGTGCATACTAGAGTGATCTTGCAAAGTTGGCCACTTGCTCTTCTTTGCCGTCCTTGGTGATGGTGAGGGTGGGCGGCGGTGCCGGACTCTTCTCGTCGAGGTGATGTTCCATCTGTGCACCTCTGATTTGCGGCAGCACGACGGCCTTCCAGAGAAGAAAGTTCCCCCTCGTCAGCTTCTCCTGTGGTGGTGGTCCGCGGGACGCGGTGGTGGTGGTGGATGATGAGGAAAAGGTGGAGGAGGAGGTGGTGGAAAGTGCATCCATGGTGCTGGGCGACATGGCGGCTGAGGTGGTAGACATGCTCTCGATGGAGGAAGGTAGCTAGATGTGCTCTTGTTGAGGAAGAGGCTCTGTTACCATGTAAGATATTATGGGAAGCATAGAACCCTTTGCTCGGGTCGCATTGCATTATATTGGAGACATGCCGTGGCTTACAAGAATAGATCGATCGTAGATCGATTGGGTACAGAGAGGAAATCGGGAGAAGTTGGCAACAGAAGAAGAGATAGAATAGATTACAACTTAAACAGAATTCTATCCCTATACAACTTATTCTAACACAAGGATCTATCTGCTTTATGCATTGTTGTTGCATTTCACAGTCCAACATGTTAAACCAAATTGCAACCTCGTAGTCGTAGGTCACAAACTGACACCGGAAGTATAGTTGTAGGAAATCAGGCTGAAGTGACTACTGCCTGTGTTGATGCTAAAATCAACAAGTCATTTTGCTTTGCTTTTGAAATATTGCCAAGTAATCGTCCTCGTCTCTCTATTCAATTGAGCCGAGGAATTGACTTTGCTTCATTTTATTTATCTATCTAGTGGTCTTCTTAGTAGTCAGTTGTTAGCAATTTATATGCCTCATGGCCCTCTTCCTTGAACTGAAGAATTGACTTTACCTTACTATGTAGTGGTCTTTTTAATAGTCAATATTTAGGCAGCTCTCTGTTTCTACCCCACCCCCGTTATAGCTGACAATGACAACATGCAGATTTTCATCTTTGTTAACTTGCAAGCTGCATTTGATTCTTACAGCGCCTTGGAGCAGTACTCAATGAAACATTCTGTTATAATTCATTTTTCATCATGAATCAACTGCACCTGTTAAGTTCGTCCTTATGGAAACTAAGATGCTTGCCATTATAGCGAGAATCCAACATGGTTACATGATTTTCGTCCAACCGTCGTGCATCTTCCAAAATTTGGTTTACTACTTTTTTTTTCTCGAATATGCACGAGTGTGCATATTATATATTAAAGAAGAAAGGCAAAGAGTGCATCCACCATGGTTACAAGGTTCATATTACAACACTCCTAATCCTCACTACTAGCCCACCGTTCAAGCCGAAGGAACAAGGGGTCCATGTCTCTCTTAAACTTGCCGGCAATAGACCACATTCTTCCTTCCGACCTTACTCTACCTAGTAGTACACCTAACGAAGGTGATGCCCCATCAAACACAATAGCATTGCGATGCTTCCACAACTCCCACAATGTCAGCAAGAAGACCGTATGAAGATCCTTCTTGTGCCAGCCGTTTGTCCCATGCTTCTCCGCAAGCCAGATGTCTAAGGAATCGTGTGCAGTCGGAGTCCAGTCCCGCATGCCCAGCGCCTCACATACTGCAGCCCACGCTGGCCTGGCAAAGACGCACGTCAGTAGCACATGATCAATCGTTTCGTCCTCCTGGTCGCATAAGGGGCATGCATCTTGGTGTGGGAGGCCTCTCCTCGCCAGTCTGTCAGAGGTCCAACACCTGTTTCTTAAGGCAAGCCAAGCAAAGAACTTGCAGGTAGCTGGGGCGTGAGACTTCCAGGTCAGCTCTGCCATAGGCTCAACCGTCCGTCCCCAGAATTTTGCCGCGTAAGCCGAGCGCACCGAGAAACGGCCGTTGGTCTCCCATGACCAACCGACCAAGTCCGGCCCATCCGCCTGCTGCTCCCACGTGCTTACTTTGATCCAAAGCTGTAAGTACTCCTGCAATACTCCCTCACCAATATTCGGGCCAACATCCGATGCCCAAGACCCATTTTCTGCAGCCTGGGCGACTGATCTCGTCAATCTGGTCCGCCTTGGGATCATACCATATATTGTTGGAGCAATCTCTTGTATCCGCATACCATCTATCCAACGATCCTCCCAAAAAAGCGTGTGGAGACCACAGTTTGCTTCGCTCCTCATAGCCGCTTGGACAAGTAACTTAGCTTCTTTGGGGATCTTGATTTTGAACTCGCTCCAAGGTCTACTCGTGTCCACTCTTGTGAGCCATGCCCACCTGGCTTGCATGGCCACATTCAGCCATCTAAGGTTAGGTATCCCTAGGCCACCAGCCCACTTCGGCGCACACACCGAATCCCAAGCAACCACACAGTTCCCTCCGTTAGCTTCCGCTCTTCTGCACCATAGGAAGCCTCTACACACTTTGTTCATCGCCGCAATCGTCTTCTTTGGTAAGTCGAGCGCCATCATGGCGTGGATGGGCATGGCGGAGGATTTTGCAAAATGAGGTAGCTTTGTCTGTCAAACTATGGCATACTGTTCTAGTTTTTTCTGTTCAAAATAGACAGTTTGCACCATCTCTTCACGGCTTAGCATTGCCAATTAGGTTATATTGAGACTTTCAAATGTTAGTTGGATCAGATCAGCATCTTCTAGACCTGAAACAAAAGACTGCCAGTTGTAAATTCTTCTGTTGGGTGTACCAGCAGCTGGATCTTTTATATCAAAAAAAGAAACTGAGTTTATAGGGCGTGAACATTTGGATTTTGTCCGACCGCCGTGTGGCTCTTCTCCACGCCGTGGGATCTGATGTTGCCATGCGCGCATCATATGACATCGTGGATGCCGGGTCAAGTGCTATTCTAGCTATAAAAGAAAAGCAATTGATGCTTTTGTTGAGACATAGTCGCGACAGGGCTGTTGATATGTCCCTGTGAGGTGTATATACTCACATTCTCTGTTTTACCACTCTGTTTCTTAAGATGGGACAGATGTGTTGATTGGATGAATGTTCAGACTGAACTTGGCCATGCAGATATAATCAATCACCTTGAACTTGAACGTGTCCTTGTAAAGTCAAGAGTAACCTCAGAATTCAGAGTAGTAGTTGGAACATTGATCAGTGGGTGGGAGTCATAGGTGATTCATGGAATGGCAGGTACTAGTTCTCAACCGTCTCAACGGCAGGTACTAGTCCTTGTAGAGTCAAGAGTAAGCTTAGAATTTAGAGTAGTAGTTGAAAGATGGAACATTGACCAGTGGGTGGGAGTCACAGCCTCATAGCTGATTCATGGAATGGTAGGTACTAGTTCTCAATGTGCATCTATAAATTCTTGAGCTTGAATTGCTGCATCAAGTCTAAGAAAGATTGTACCCGCATGATTTTGTTCTTGTGAAGCTTAGTTAGCATTCAGCAGCAGTACCTATTGGCGCTATGGACCCGCATGGGCATGGAGGACCAGGTGGAGGAGGCCCTGGAGGGTGGGGTCCGGTACCACCTGGAGGGCCTGGATTTCTCGGTGGGCCTGGCCCTGGTTCTTGGGGGCCTGGATTTCCGGGTGGCTTTGGCTCTGATTCTTGGGGCCCTGGATTTCTCGGTGGCCCTGGCCCTGGTTGGGGATCTGGATTCGGTGGCTTTTTCGGATCCTGGTAAGTTGAATCATCATCTAACTAATGGAAGTTTAAAGTTTGCATCGTGCTATCGATATCATCAATTCATTCAGTTAGCATATCAATTGCTATTCTTTCTAAAAAAATCTATCCTTCACTTGGAGACCGTTAGTGGTTAAGGTGTCAAGTGTAAAATATTCAGCATAAACTCAAAGTTCAATTCCAAGCTATGAAGCATATACTAGTCGTTTAGTTTTGTACCTCTGAAAACCCTCATGGTTTAGATGAATATACATGTGCAACTCTGAACAAGTATTTCTTCTACAGCTTCTATCATCTCTGCTGCTGCTGCCTGCTCCAGGACTGTTGTGGCCCTCTATTCGGACACCCAGGCCCAGATGGTCCACCACCCCCTTTATGATAGCCTGCCGAGCTGGGACCTTATCTACGGCGAGAAACTATTCCTGGGCTAAATATATTCACTGAAGAACCCACATGGGTGAATATATTATAGCTTGGATGTTTCCCTTGCTACTATGTAAATACTAGTGAAAATAAGTAATGGTCTTTGTATGTCTCTGTTGGGGATCGTTGCTTCAGTCTTAGCCTCTTAGGTAGTACCGGGTACTAGTGTTATTTCGGATACTGAATGCAATTATCAGGGTTCTCTAAACTTTGTAGTACCTTACTGATGCATTTCACCGCCCAGCATGTGAGATAAGCTACAATCTCATGGTAGTTCACAAACAGACACGGTGACACCAACCGGGGTAAATAAGGCAGAAACTGCACCGGATGATCTCTCTAGCCAGCATCAACCCATCCTGGAGCTAGTAATCCATTCCAGAGGGTTCTTTTTTATTGTATTAATTAGACTTTTGCAATGAAAATGTATTTAACCCTTGAAGCATTGTTGAAGAGAGATTTTCCCCTATTTCTTAAACTGAAGGATTAACAGTACCTCTTTTTATCTAGTGGTCTTCTTAATAGTCAATTTTTGATGTGTTTCCTACCGTCTATTGTAGTTGTAGCTGACAGTGAAAAGAGGCAGATTTCCCTGGCAATTGGGGAGCGGGATGTAGTAGTATTCTTGTAGAAAAGGATGGTATAGCACTATAGCACTTGTAACTTATGTGGTGTACTTTCATTTGGCAATTAATGGGTGATCTTGGTACTCCACCATTGTACTTGGCTTGTACGTAAAGCCGCTCCTAGATACTGTCGTAGCATCTGCTAAGCTCATCTGTTAGTTGCACGGTCAGATGTGCACCATTTTAAGATTATTGCTACAACTGATGTTTGATCTTAACATAAGTTGAAGAAACAAATCATGTACTAATAAGCACAAGAAAGTTTCTCCATGGTCTGGCCCAGGTTCCACATCGTGCTCTTCTCTCAAGCAGGAAGACACTAGCTAGGCCAGTTGTGTGATGGTACAACTGTAGAACTAATCTGAACTTCACTGTCATAATATTCTTCAGAATGTAGAAGTAATTTCATCATCGAGATTAATTCATACAGTATGTGCTGTATGCATGCGTGTCGGTCAGAAATGAAAATCAACACATATTTAATATTGAATAATGCACATATTAAGGTTGCAAAAATTTCTCTTCTTTGTTCTACTACAGAAAAAATATATGTTCACTTGGTAGATAATTATTGATTCTGGCGTGAAGTGCCAGCTTTTACAGCACAGTCACCTGCCTAAAGATAAAATTGGCTGTTATGTCTCCGTGTTAGGCAAGCTCCAACCAGCCACCGAGCTACATTAGGGGGCAGGAGAACACGTCAGTGTTGCGCTCCGGGCCAGCTGTCCTATTCCGCCATAACATTCATTTGTATCCCGTGAAGCATAACAGCGAAGGCAAACTGTTATCGGTATTCGACACAACAACTGAGTCATTCTGGCAGATGCATGCTCCAGTTGTTCCCACTATGTCATCTATCCTTCAGATGGATGATACCATTGGCATCTATAGCTACAGTGATGCCAGAAAAATTGTTGACATATGGGTGTTGCAGAACTATGAAAAGGAGGTGTGGGAGTGAGTGGGACTACAAGTACAAGGTTGAATTGCCTGCTGCAGAAATCATGGAGTGGTTGGGAAGGCCAAAGGATTATTGGCATGTCAATGTTGTGTCCGTGGATGGTCACGTCTTCTTGCTCCTCAGTCTTGGCGGACGTCTCATGTACATTGACACTGACGGCAAATTTGATGACAGCCTCCATCGTGATGGCCAATACTTATACGCCTGGAAAGGTCGGGTCAAACAAACTCTTGTTCTGCATACCTTCTTTGCGGCATTAGAAGGTTATGCTGTGAATGATTTTCCTTTCACCTGATGGCTGCTGACTGAGGTGTTGCTTCTTGAAGGCGTAGCCCTCATACCCATATGAGCCTGCAATATCTATGAATTTGATCAACCAGGAGTCTTATGGACCTTGCTTCTTCTTTTTGCATTGATGTATACCATTTGTGATCAGAAGCTTAATTTGACTATTATGTCGTTGCTTGTCTCGGTACCCTTTCAGGTTGAAGTGACTATTGCTGTGTTGATGCTAAAGTTGTAAATTGTTGCATCGTTGTGAATAGCCCAATGAAATGTTCTATTTTAATTCCCTTTTTCTTCATGAATCTGTTGCACGTGGTTACGTAGTTTTTAATGGAACGGCACCCCATTATACCAATAATTTGACATGGTTATATTTATCTCCTTCCGAGAAGTTGTATTGTTCTTGTTGAAAAGATTGTTACCAGTACCCTTTTTATGTTGCATTATTTGGAGTGATATCTTATTGTTTCACTTTTCCTGCTAAACATTGTAGGACTAGTGCTTCATCTGATGTTTGATCTTAACATAAGCTGAAGAAACAAAACTTGTACTAACAACCACAAGACAGTTTCTGCATGGTCTGGCCCAGGTTGCACATCGTTTTCATGTCTCAAGCAGGACGTCAATAGGCTTGCTGTGTGATGGACTGATGGTACAACTGTAGAAATAAGTTGAAATTCACTCTGATAATTTTCTTTAGAACATTGAAGAATTTCACCAACTGTCAAGTCGTGTCGCTGTTGCTTCATCTTGCTTGTCAAGGTCCACGAGAACACTGTATTTCGTTTTACTGACAGTTGTAAGTAGCTGGTGATTTTTGTGGATGTGAAGTTATTCAGGTCCACAGCTGCTTCCCCCTATGGTTTCTTTGATTTAACAGCAAAACCGGTACCTCAGTCAGTCTGTGTGAACATCCTGCCATCTTGTCAGGTGCATGCCCCTACGATGCAGGGAGCCAGGGACTGCTGGTCGTCCTGGGCATGTATCCTTGAGTTATAAAATAAAATTCTGAGTTGCACAAGTGCTGTGCAACATTAAGAGCTGCATAAAATTCTGCACAAGTGCACGTACTATATTCGAGTTCAAGATTCGATGGTGCTGCCTTGAGTTATTAAATTCAGAGCTGTGCTCCTTTGGTTATCACAATTCAGAATGAATTTTTGTATATTACAGCTGGTTTAAAAGATTGGACTGTCGCTCACACAAAACCACAACCATTGGGGTATAATTAGCTGTTTGCCACCACAATCCGTCGCAAAGCGATCTTTGTACGATTTTCTCCCATTGTACTTTGTTTTCTAACGGTAATTGCCTTTGGCTCCTAGGTGCATATGCACCCATTGTCGAAATACACATTTCAAAAAGTTGAAAAATTCAGAACAAAAATCCCGCGTGTATATCCAAGCATTTTACATACGTAGGATTTTTGTTCCAAATTTTTCAACTTTTCAAAATGTGTATTTCGACA
>NW_025226059.1:8231-13182 GCF_018294505.1 Triticum aestivum | reverse complement strand
AAAAAAAAACCCTACAGATCGATCTCCATCTTATAATCTTTTTCCGATCGATCTTTATCTCTCTTTCTCCTGACCGCTTGCTCTAGCCCTAGCACTAGTTGTACCCGATCGCTAGCCTCCCTGGCAAGCTCACCCAATCACCAGCGCTAGGGGTAGCAATCCTCCTTGGCCGGAGACGGGAGACACCACATGGCAGGAAAGAGGAGAAGAAAGCCATGCCAAGGGGAGGCCTCATGCCCACCACTCACCGGGATAGTGCGATTTCAATCCATGGAAGAAAAGGTACGTCTCAATCTTCAAGAAACAGATGACCTATGCGGTTTTATCATGATAATGGGTAAAGATTTATAAAAGATTCAGTATGGCATCTCCATTGTTCTAATAGGATTATCAATAATCGATCGATTAAATATTGTTAGGAATGTATATTGTCAGAGATTTGACCTTTATGAGTTCAGCGTGATAATCGGTAAGATTTTATTGAGTTGGTCTGGTGCCTTTGCAAATTCGCACCAGTTTTTGAATTACTAATTTCTTCTTTAAATTTTATCACATTTATGTCAGCTAACTATGCATTCAGAAATATTACAAAAATAAATTAAGTTAGTATGCACAACTTATTTTTATGTGATTGTTGGTAACATTATATATATATACATACATCGATCATTGTTTTAGTATTTATATTAAGGGCCCCGGGCTATAGTTTCGCCCCGGGCCCCCGAAATCTCAGGACCGGCCCTATGTCCTGTTTGAGGTGGATCGAATGCTCGGCATCTCCAGTCCTAATGCTGAATTTACCAGCGTTGGTGTCTGGGCTATGCACAACTACGAAAGCAAGGTCTGGGCATTCAAATACCGGGTGGAACTGCCAGTTGCGGAGCTCACCGTGCAGTTTGGAGTGTTTAAACCATATCGTTGTTGGGTGCCCATTTCTTGGGATGGTGATGTGATCATGCTGCTCCAGTTTGGTGACTGGCTACTTCAGCTTGACATGGATGGCAAGGTGGTTGCTAGTTTGCGCCGTCAAAATGGCCTCTTTCCTACTCAAGATCGGCTCAAGCAAACTCTTGTTCAGCATTCCTTCTTTCCGACACTAGGGGGTTATGTTGTCAATGCTCCACCTTTCATCTGACCAGAAGATTATGTTGTGAACACTTAACCTTTCGTTTGAGGGCTGTAGAGTGTTATGGTACTTCTTATCGGCCTAGCTCTGCCTATCCACATGAGCTGTAGTATGTATTAACCGGTTTCACTATGATGAGCCCGCTACTTTCTTTGTTGATGCATTAAAAATTATGATTGAGTAGTTGGGACCATTTCATGGTTGTGTTATAGTTCATCGAATGTCCTTTTGGGTGGGAGTGGCTGCCCGGAGTGTTGATGCTAAAATTACAAGTCATTTGGATCACTGTTTGAAGTGTGCACACATATTTCTGACTCATGGTTCTGTTTTTTTTATTCAAGAGTAGACTTCTTTTTCCCCTTTATACAGTGGTGTTCTTAGTACTCAAAGTTAGCAATCTCGTTGTCTCTTGTCTCTGTTTATTTACCTGAATAATTGACTTGTCTTTTTATTGAGGTCTACTTTTCTAGAGATTACTCAGTTGTCTTTACAATACTAATTATTTAGCAAAGGTACATTTGATTCCTATTTTTTGTGTTTTGCTTAGCTGAAGGTGAAATGAGGCAGATTATCCTCCTTGTTGGCTTGCAAGTTGCACCTGATTTTCATAAAAGGTTGGCGCACTAGTTAAATTGAATGATTGTATTATAGTCAGCTTTCAAACAAAATGCTCTGTTGCAATTCATTCTTGTTCATGATCCAATTGCATCTAGTTAGCTGTTGAAACATACTTTTACAATTTTGTATGTGTTGCATCACTTGGAATTATATTTATCATTTCAGTTTCGCTGCTAACCATTAAAGGAACCAATGCTTCATGTGTTGTTTGATCTTAACATTTGCTCAAGAAATGAAACTTCTTCTAATATGCAGAGAATTGATCTTTTTTTTTACTGTGACTGGAGAGTTGGGTCCAATATGAGAATGGCCTGTTTCCTTTTTTGTACTTTTTCCGTTACTTTTTACTTCGCATATTAGGTTTGTCTTAAGTCAAGTTTTGACTATTAATAGGTCATGATCAATAATCTTTGACTGTTCAACATTAGATTTTGTTGAATATCCTTTTCAGCTGAAGTGGCTGCCATGAGTGTTGATGTTAAAATTATAAGTCATCTGGGCCAGCATTGAAATGTTTGCCAATTGTTCTGACCCATGTTTCAGTTTCCTTGAACTGAAGAATGGACTTTCTTTTCTTCTTCTTAGTACTCAATAGTAGCAATCTAACTGTAGAATTGACTTCTCATTTTATCGAGGTCTTCTTTTTTAGATTACACGATGGTGTTCTTACCATTATTTTTTTTGCAAATAAAGGTGTGTTTTCTATTTCTATGTTGTGTTTTAGCAGGTTTCTTAGAATACAATCTTTCAGTTAAACCTTCTCCTAGCAAGTTGCACCTGATTTTTTTACAAGAGCTATGAGAATTACTTTAATTGAAATATTGTGTTATAAGCAACTTTTTGACTATGTGCTCTGGTTTGTAGTTCGTTCTGGTTCATGATTCCATTGCATTTGGTTAGGTATTTAAACATACTATCGCAACTCTGCCTTTGTGTTGCATCGTTTAGAATTATATTAATCATTTCCCTTTAGCTGCTAAGCACTTTATGGAAACAATGCTTCATATGATGTTTGATCTTAAGATAAGCTGGAGCAATGAAACTTGTATTGATAAGCAGAAGAAAGGTTACCATGGTCAAGCGTGTATGAATTAGGTCCACTATAAGCCGGCTTGGCAAGTTATAATCAAGAAGCTTTGACTATTTCATGTCTGCATGAAATTTATACCTGTGAGAATATTCTTTTGGGCTGAAGTGGTTGCTGCGAGGTTGATGCTAAAGTTACAAGTCATTTTGGTCAGTGTTTGGAATGTTACCAGTTGGTCCGACTGATGACTCTGTTTTATTGAACTGAGGGAATGGACTTATTCTTTTTTAACCTTTATATAGTGGTATTCTCAGTACTCATTACTCAATAGTTAGCAATCTGGCTGCCACTTGTCTCTGTTTATCAAACTGAAGAACTTACTTGTTCTTTTAATGGTGTCTTCCTTTGTAGAGATTACCGGTGTTCTTCTTAACACTAGAACTTAGCAAATATACATGTGTGTCATGTTTCTATTGGTTGTAATGGTCGCTGAAACGAGGCCGATTATCCACTTGTTGACCAGCAAGTTGCACCTCATTTCCAGAAGAGCTTGAAGCACTACTTTTGTTATATTAAGTGATTACATTATAGTCACCTTTTCAGAAAGGTTCTGCTACAATTCATTCTTCATGATCCATTGCATCATTTGGAATATTCTGTTATGATTCCAAGTTCTCGTTGCATCATTTGGAATTGTCATTTCACTTGGGCTGTAACCATTTTAAGGAATTAATACTATACTAACACTATTCCATTGATAATTAGGATCACCTATGTAGAGCTGATAGCAAAGGTAAGAAATGGACTAAGTACTAAGTAGGGCTGGTGTTTGTTGTGCCTTTCTTACTGGTGTTTTTTAACTGCAGTTTTCTGCTTATTAATTTGAGCATTAGGGATTATTTGCTGTTGACTGTATTAAAGAAACTATGGCACCTGATTTCCATCCCCACACATTCAGGCCCTGACCTTTTTTTCGATTTTAAATTATACTCCTTAGTAGCTTACCACTTGTGCCATGCGGTAAATTCAGGCCCTGACTGCTGTGAGTCCTGTACGGAGGAGATGAGAAGCAAAGTCCTGCTGATGCTGTGGGCGCTTGAGGAATGGTGTTATTGTTCGCAGGAAGGTTGATGGTAGTACCATTGGCGCCTCGGCGCAGAATTATAATGCAGACTTTCTTGTCAGGCAGATTGTTATTCATCAGATGAGTTGTGGACCTGCAAATAAATTTTTGAATATGATTGATTGTCCTCAGACGGCCTTGTAGGATTGTTTTTGGAAACAGATGCAAATGCGACAGCTCAGAAGGCGTCAGGGCATGGATTGGAAGGAGCTGGATCGTTCACTGAGCAGGTATAACACAGTTGTGATGGAGATGTGAGCCGAAGCCTCTCTAGTTCCAGATGACCTTTTCTCTACAACATTTGCAGACGATAAGCCAAGCCCTAGCGACAGCAAAAGTGCACTTCACAGGGTCTCTGTTCACTGTTTATAAGAATATTGTTTGCGGAGATGTGTGTGCAGCCCAAGTGCCCAACTGGTTGCCTGATTCCTACGGCTGTAAGGAACTGGTTATTTCACCTCCCTTTGGTGAAACAGAGCATGATGCTACTGATTTATTTCTTGTGCTTTTCTATGAGCAAGCATGCTGATGCTCAAAATAAGTATTGTTAAGAGCAGGCATGTTTACGCTCAAGAAAAGAAGGAACGAGAAAACACTTGAAAATCTCGGGTTGGCGTGTTGCGCAATAAGACGCCCACCATCCATGCTACTATATGCTGTACCCTGGAGCTCTGCCTTAAGAGTTGAGAGGGATTCAGAAATTCAGGCCCTGACTGGTTGTTAATCCTGTGCAGAGGAGATGAGAAGCAAACTCCTGCAGAGGAATGGTGTCATTGTTGCTTGAGTGAAGCTTTCAGTGATGAGGCTCCGACACTAATCAACAGCCTTGGTTCAGTTTTTTCATTTCTAGTAGTGGGACCTTCGCCAATTGTGATGCAGACACTTGTTAAAAATTATTTATTGAATAGAATATCTTATTGTTAAAAATTGTTGGGATGGCCGAGTGGTCTAAGGCGGCACATTCAGGGTGTGTTCCGAAAGGGCGTGGGTTCGAATCCCACTCTCAACAAATGAAATTTTCATTTTCTCTAATAAAAAACGTTCTCCTCTTTTCATT
>NW_025226059.1:0-2424 GCF_018294505.1 Triticum aestivum | reverse complement strand
GCTACGTACTATATATACATAAGTGATCGAGAGAACCATTCAGTACAGAAGTTCGTCATGCATACCGAGAGAAGTGATCGATCGACCTCTCCTTCTCCGAGAGATTGGTCGAACAACAAGTTTTCGTATAATGTATCCGACGCTATTGGCTACATACATGTACAATATTATAAGGTCTCTTAATTACAAACCCCTAGCATTTGAAATCAATTTCCACATGGTATTCTCCGGCTTTACTGATGACGTGTTCAAGAAAGAATCCCGCCAATTCCTCTTGAATTGCTTTCATGCGATCTGGTTCTAGGAGTTCATCCCGCATCTGCCACGTCTAATTTGAAGAAGGAGGTTAATTAATACATATATATGAATGAAACTCAATAGAAATGATGGTGTAATAAAATGAAATTGTGAATATTATTGCTTACGCACTTCATATTGTCTTCTAGAGTAGCCCCGCTTGTTTTTCAAAGTCGCGGTGTGGATGAACTCGCACACAAGCACTTTACAAGAAATAGAGGTCAATCAAACTGATAATGAAGCATTATAAATGGCATTGATGAAAGTATAGCTATAGAATCAACGGGAGATGCGCGCAACTAGCTAGCCAGTAGTACTTACTTTCGGGTATGTATATCGCAGCACCTTCGGTAGTCCCGGAGCTTCTGCGGTGAACTGTTTCCAAACCCTGCAAGACAAAGAAAATAATTATTATTACTTGAGATATCAGGAAATGAACAAAAAGTTGCCGATATGGTGCGATAATGATGGATTGAACTTACTTGCTGAGCATTTCAGTCATGTCCGCATAGGTTTCGGGATCTTTCCATCTGGAGTCTAAGACGGTTACTAGTCCATGCTCAAGCTTAATCTCCAAAAGAATATAGTGGTACCTGCGCACGCATGCATAACTCATCAATTACATTACTATAACCTCGCTCGAGTAATAAGGGAAACCGAATATGCACATGACAGTAACACTCACTTGCCGTTGTAAGGAAAGAGTATAGTCTTTGTTTTGATTTTTGATCAACGATTGTAGCAAGTTGTCCTCGGCCTCTTTGACGTGCTTTTCAACCAGAAATACATCTATAATATTTGTGTTAATGAACCCAATATCATAAATTTCTTGTTTTTTGGACTCGACGATCTTCAATCTGCATAATATATTGAGGATAATTAATTATAAATACATGCAATGAAAGAGCCGAGCTATATATAGAGACTTAATGACAGAAATAGTACTTACAGGCAGTAGCAAAAGACCATTAATTTATCGAGGGCCTTTTGATTGAAGAACGCGAAGAACTCATCAAATGGAACACACAACAGATCATTTGAAACGAGGTCGTGCTCCTCTTTAATGTTCAGATACAAACTGTTCGTCCCATCAGACTCTCTGTAGGTTTTCATGTACCAACTATGTAATCTTCGCATCATTGTTGTCAGAGATTTTTCATCTTTGACGAGAGGCTTTCCGTACTCGTATCTGTGTTCGTCCACCTTCATGAAATCAGGAAGTGCATCGTCAGGCAGGTAATCTTCAAGATTGCCATAACCGGCCACCATCCCCGGAGCATTAGACACATTGAGCGGGGGGCACGATTGCTGTGCTTGTTCGGCGAGCTGGGCATTTTTTCCCCTTTGCTCGTTCTTTTAACCTTTTATCACTAACAGTAGTTGCCGACCGCTTGGCTTGGAGATATGTCTGTTCAGTAATGCGCTCATAGTTGGTTCTCGGCGGAGACTTTGATGGTTTCCTCAGGGCATCGATAGTGCGCTTTGCTTTCACCGGATCTACCTTCTCCTCCGGAGGTGGATGTCTCTTTGCTTTCACCCCTTCAAAGAAATCCTTCACATGGGTCCACACAATCGTATCGTTTTCCTCCTCGGACCTCTCGTACGGTAACTTCTCTAGAGGCTTGAGAGACGATGGACCGTATTTGTATTGCCTCCCGCCTCTGGTTGTGCTGCTAGACACCGGAGCAGACGGAGCGGCTGCGGCGTCTGTCTTCTTTCGTGCTTGCTTACGAGGCGGAGGAGAAGGAGTACGACGCGCCGGAGCAGCCGGGGCGGCGGCGGGTCTCTTCCGCCCTTGCTGGCGAGGCGGAGAAGGAGGAGGCTGCTGGCTGCTCGGGAGCGCCGGCGCAGGCGGAGAAGGAGGCGGAGTGCCGCCGCACGCCGGAGAAGGAGGCGGAGTGCCGCCACGTGTGCCCTGATCGTCACTCGCCGGAGGAGGAGGCGGTGGAGGAGGCGGAGTGCCCTGACTCGCCGAAGGAGGAGGAGGGGGCGGAGGCGTCCAGTTCGGAAGGTTGATGAGCTTCTTCCGCCATAGGCATGGAGTCTTCAGAGCAGAACCCAGCCTAGTCTCCCCTTCACCGGTAGGGTGCTCAAGCAGGAGGTCCTCAAATCCCTCCGTTATTTCAT
>NW_025226058.1:0-1409 GCF_018294505.1 Triticum aestivum | reverse complement strand
CTCTCTCTCTCTCTCGTGTTCTTGCTCCAGAAACCACGGATTTTGATCTCTTTGCTTGAAGCTCTGTTTCCGAAACTGTTTTGGGAATTTGTTGCTAGGTATGTGAATCCTCCATGTGTCCAATTAGTTTTTGTTTTAGTGGTTTATATTTAGAGTAATTAGCTTCTCTTGGTGATGCTGTAGATGAGCTTGCATGTTGAATTCTTAGAGTTCTAAGTAGTTTGGATGCTTGATATGGCCTCTATACATCCCTATGAGTAGTTGCTATCATTTTTGTGAAGTTTTCTTAATAATCTTTTCATGACCAAAAATTTTCAAAAAATTATACGCAAACATTATGAACTTCTTTGGAAGGAGTTCTTTGAGGAGGAGATTAGAGGCATCCTCTAGTAGCAACACCATTCGCCGGTCCTATGGTGAACCAGGCGAAAAATCCATTCGAAGTTCCACAACCAAAACATGCTTATGGCCATGCGACGAGTACATGGAGAGAGTTGGTATTAAGGAAGAATTTGAGCAATTAGTTCACAATGCCAAACTCGGTCCCTACATTTTAGATAGGTGTGACCAACGCCTCATCCTCACTGAATCATTTGTCGAAGAATTTAAATTCTTTCCTCGTGAGTCTAGGGTGTCTTTTAAACTTTATGATAATCCATTTACCATTTCTCTCGAAAGGTTTTCTCACCTCTGCAAAATCCCATTCTAGGGTTTACTCGATGAGCCCCCTAGGTTTGAGTTTGAGTCATTCTTAACTAGCCTTTGCTTTGGTGAAACTACCGGAGTGGCGCAAGGTAGAATAAAGAGCATACATTTTCCTGCAATTCAGTACTTTGCATTATTTAATGGAAAATGCATAGTAGGCAAGCAAGACTATAGTACACTTTGTGCTCCAGACTTGAGCCTCATGCGTGCCGCTCTCACCGGTGAAAAGGTTTATAATCTTGCAGCGATTGTTGCACGTAGACTGCAGCATAACGCTAGCAGTGACTATTTTTATGGCAGAATTTATGCCACGCGTTTAGAACGAGAGCTGGGTGTTTCACCTTTGCCCTTTGACCCTATCCTACCCACGCAATATTTAGATTTTGGGGCTCTAAAAAGCCATAAGACCTCAAGGGAAACATTCATGACTTCACTTATAATTTGTTGTTTAACCAAACTTCTGTTGTGCACACATATTTGAAGGAAATATGCCCTAGAGGCAATAATAAAGTTATTATTTATTTCCTTATATCATGATAAATGTTTATTATTCATGCTAGAATTGTATCAACCGGAAACATGATACATGTGTGAATACATAGACAAACAGAGTGTCACTAGTATGCCTCTACTTGACTAGCTCATTAATCAAAGATGGTTATGTTTCCCAGCCATGAACAAAAGAGTTGTCATTTGATTAACGG
>NW_025226057.1:0-9634 GCF_018294505.1 Triticum aestivum | reverse complement strand
GCTTAGGACGGGACGGCTTAGGGCTTGGAGGATCAGCATTCATGTTCATTGGATCCACGGTAGCATCGTCAACTTCTGGTGGTGGGTCGTGAGTAGTGTCCTCAGGGTTATGAATTGAAGCTTATGAGGCTATCGACGTCTGTTTATCTGGCTCGTTCACTTTGGGGTCTGATATGTCTCCAACGTATCTATAATTTTTTATTGTTCCATGCTATTATATTACCCCTTTTGGATGTTTATGAGCTTTATTTTACACATTTATATCATTTTTGGGACTAACCTACTAACCAGAGGCCCAACCCATATTGCTGTTTTTTTGCCTATTTCAGTATTTCGAAGAAAAGGAATATCAAACGGAGTCCAAACGGAATGAAACCTTCGGGAGCGTTATTTTTGGAACAAATCTAATCTGGAGAGCTTGGAGTGCAAGTCAAGAAGCCTCCGAGGGCCCCACGAGATAGGAGGGCGCGCCCCCCCTATAGGGCGCGCCCCCTGTCTCGTGGGCCCCTCGGGCGGCCACCGACGTACTTCTTCCTCCTATATATACCTACGTACCCCGAAATCATCCAGGAGCACGACGAAACACAATTTCCACCGCCGTAACCTTCTGTATCCGCGAGATCCCATCCTGGAGCCCTTGCCGGCACTCTGTTGGAGGGGGAAGCAAACATGGAGGGCCTCTACATCAACATCCTTGCCCCTCCGATGAGTTGTGAGTAGTTTACCACAGACCTATGGGTCCATAGTTATTAACTAGATTGCTTCTTCTCTCTTTTTGGATCTCAATACAATGTTCTCCCCCTCTCTTGTGGAGATCTATTCAATGTAATCTCTTTTTGTGGTGTGTTTGTCGAGATCCGATGAATTGTGGGTTTATGATCAAGTTTATCTATGAATAATATTTGAATCTTCTCTGAATTCTTTTATGTATGATTGAGTTATCTTTGCAAGTCTCTTCGAATTATCAGTTTGGTTTGGCCTACTAGATTGATCTTTCTTACCATGGGAGAAGTGCTTAGCTTTGGGTTCAATCTTGCGGTGTTCTTACCCAGTGACAGAAAGGGTTACAAGACACGTATTGTATTGTTGCCATCGAGGATAACAAGATGGGGTTTATATCATATTGCATGTGTTTATCCATCTACATCATGTCATCTTGCTTAATGCGTTACTCTGTTCTTATGAACTTAATACTCTAGACGCATGCAGGAGTCGGTCGATGTGTGGAGTAATAGTAGTAGATGCAGGTAGGAGTCGGTCTACTTGTTATGGACGTGATGCCTATATACATGATCATGCCTAGATAATCACATAACTATGCGCTTTTCTATCAATTGCTCGACAGTAATTTGTTCACCCACCGTAATACTTATGCTATCTTGAGAGAAGCCTCAAGTGAAACCTATGGCCCCTGGGTCTATCTCTTATCATATTTGCTTTCAATATACTTTTTTTGCATCTTTACTTTTTGCATCTATATTACAAAATACCAAAAATATATTTATCTTATCATACTATCTTTATTAGATCTCACTTTCGCAAGTGGCCGTGAAGGGATTGACAAGCCCTTTATTGCGTTGGTTGCGAGTTCTCAGTTTGTTTGTGTAGGTGCGTGGGACTTTTGAGGAGCCTCCTACTGGATTGATACCTTGGTTCTTAAAACTGAAGTAAATACTTACGCTACACTTTGCTGCATCACGCTCTCCTCTTCGAGGAAAACCAACGCAAGCTCAAGATGTAGCAAGAAGGATTTCTGGCGCCATTGCCAGGGAGGTCTTCGCTCAAGTCAAGACATACCAAGTACCCATCACAATCCCATCTCCCTCGCATTTACATTATTTGCCATTTGCCTCTCGTTTTCCTCTCCCCCACTTCACCCTTGCCGTTTTATTCGCCCTCTCTTTCCCAATCTCCTCCTCTCTTTTCGCTTGCCGTTTTTCTGTTTGCTTGTGTGTTAGTTCGTTTACCTCGTCCATGGCTAGTCCTCCTATTCTTATTCTCACTCCCGAACAAGAAATTCACAATTTTAAGCAAAGGGAAGGGGACAGTTTAAAAGATGCTTGGCACAGAATTTGCAATGCGCAATATAAAGCTACTAGGAAGCTTGCTAGTTCCGTTCTTCTCCGCAATTTTTATGTAGGCATTACTCCTTGGAATAGATGTGTTCTTGATATTGCTTCTGGAGGTGATTTTATGAGTAGCCATACGTTTGATGCTTATAATGCTATGTTAGATTTGTTTGGCCCACCACCTCTTTTGGTTAATGGAACGGTTTTAACTCTAGAACATGTGATGCAACAGCTTGATATTATTGAAAATAAAATTGCCACTATTGAGTTGATTGAAAATTTGGATAAAAAGATTCATAATCACATTACCCAACTTGGGTCTAAGGTTGGAGTTACTTTGAAAAGTCTTAAGGAAAAGGAACCTATAGTCAATGAAAGTATAGATCTAGATTCTACTAGAATTGATAAACTTGAGGATATCATTACAAACTTAGGTTCCGCGTTTCCCCTATGAAAAACACTCCAAAACCCCTTACTAAAACTGCCAAGTTTATTTATGTTCCTAAAAATAAGGGTGAATCTTCTAGCAAGGGAGACGCGGATCTCAAATCCATAACTGTTCTTCCAAATTGCCTCTCTATCGTTAAGGAACCTTTTGCTACCAATGAATTTCTTGAATTTTTGCCTAAAGGTTTAGCCATTGCTAAAAGGGAGAAAGCCCTAGAGATCACAAGCATGCTACTTATGAATTTAGTGTCAAAGACGGCACCACTTAGATCTATCTTTGCTTTTTATGCCCAGCTAGGGGCGTTAAACAATAGCGCTAGTTGGGAGGCAACCCAATTTTATTTATGTTTTTTGTTTTTGCTCCTGTTTAGTAATAAATCTTGCATCTACCTTCTGGTTAGATGTGTTTTTATCTTTTAATTAGTGTTTGTGCCAAGTAGAACCTATAGGATAACCTACAATGATAGTTGATTTGTTTCTGCTGAAAAAACAGGAACTTTGCGTGCATGAATATAATTTTGTTAATTCACAGGAACTGGCTTTTGCGTTGATTCTTTTTGCTTCTGTTCAATAGACAAATTGTCCAGTACTTCGTATTTTGGTAGGATATTTAGTGTTCCAGAAGTTTGCGTTAGTTACAGATTGTTACAGACTGTTCTGTTTTTGACAGATTCTGTTTTTCGTGTGTTGTTTGCTTATTTCAATGCATCTATGGCTAGTAATTCAGTCTATGAACCATAAAGAAGTTGGAATACAATAGGTTTAACACCAGAATAAATAAATAATGATCTCATGGCAGTACCTTATGTGGTGGTTTTGTTTTCTTTCACTAACGGAGCTTATAAGATTTCCTGTTGAGTTTTGTGTTGTGAAGTTTTCAAGTTTTGGGTAAAGCTTTTATGACTATGGAATAAGGAGTGGCAAGAGCCTAAGCTTGGGGATGCTTATGGAACCCCAATATATTCAAGGATAGCCAAAAGCCTAAGCTTGGGGATGCCCCGGGAAGGCATCCCCTCTTTCGTCTTCGTTCATTGGTAACTTTACTTGGAGCTATATTTTTATTCGCTAAATGATATGTGTTTTGCTTGGAGCGTCGTGTATTATATTAGTCTTTGCTTCTTAGTTTACCACAATCATCCTTGCTGTACACACCTTTTGAGAGAAGCCTATTTGATTAGAATTTGCTAGAATACTCTATGTGCTTCACTTATATCTTTTGAGCTTGATAGTTTTTTGTCTAGTGCTTCACTTATATCTTTTAGAACACGGTGGTGTCTTAATTTTGAAGAAATTGCTAGTCTCTCATGCTTCACTTATATTATTTTGAGAGTCTTTTAGAACAGCATGGTATTTGCTATTATCATAAAGTTGGTCCTAGAATGATGAGCATCCAAGTTGGGTATAATAAAAACTATCATAGAAAGTGAATTGGATGCTATGATCAATTTGATGCTTGATAATTGTTTTGAGATATGGAGGTAGTGATATTAAAGTCATGCTAGTTGGGTGATTATGAATTTAAAGAATGCTTGTGTTGAAGCTTGTGATTCCCGTAGAATGCACGTATGGTGAACCTCTTTGTGATGAAGTTGGAGCACAATTTTATTTATTGATTTTCTTCCTTATGAGTGGCGCGTCGGGGACGAGCGATGGTCTTTTCCTACCAATCTATCCCCTAGGAGCATGCGCGTAGTACTTTGGTTTTTGATGACTTCTAACTTTTTGCAACAAGTATATGAGTTCCTATGATTAATGTTGAGTCCATGGATTATACGCACTCTTTCACCCTTCCGCCATTGCTAGCCTCTCTTGTATCGTGCAATTTTTGTTGGTACCTTACACCCACCATTTACCTTCCTCAAAACAGCCACCATACCTACCTATTATGGCATTTCCATAGCCATTCCGAGATATATTGCCATGCAACTTTCCACCATTCCTTTCATATGACACACATTACTTTTGTCATATTGCTTTTTGCATGATCATGTAGCTGACATCGTATTTGTGGCAAGGCCACCTTCATAATTTTCATACATGTCGCTCTTGATTCATTGCATATCCCCGTACACGCCGGAGGCATTCATATAGAGTCATATCTTGTTCTAGCTTTGAGTTGTAAATCTATAAAAGTCTGATGATCTTCATTATTAGAGCATTGTCCTAGTGAGGAAAGGATGATCAAGACTATGATTCCCCCACAAGTCGGGATGAGACTTCAGACTTTACAAAAGAAAAGAAAAAAAGAGAAAAAAAAGAGAAAGGCCAAAAAGAAAAAAAGAGAAAGGCCAAAAGGAAAAAAAGGAAAAGAAAAAAAAGAAGAAAAAATAAAAAAATGAGAGAAAAAGAGAGAAGGGACAATGCTACTATCTCTTTTTCCACACTTGTGCTTCAAAATAGCACCATGATCTTCATGATAAAGAGTCTCATATGTTGTCACTTTCATATACTAGTGGGAGTTTTTCATTATAGAACTTGGCTTGTATATTCCAATGATGGGCTTCCTCAAAAGTGCCCTAGGTCTTCGTGAGAAAGCAAGTTGGATGCACCCCACTTAGTTTTTTTGTTGAGCTTTCATATATTTATAGCTCTAGTGCATCCGTTGCATGGCAATCCCTACTCACTCACATTGATATCTATTAATGGGCATCTCCATAGCCCGTTGATACGCCTAGTTAATGTGAGACTATCTTCTCCTTTTTTGTCTTCTCCACAACCACCCTTCTATTACACATATAGTGCTATGTCCATGGCTCACGCTCATGTATTGCGTGAAAGTTGAAAAAGTTTGAGATTATTAAAGTATGAAACAATTGCTTGGCTTTTCATCGTGGTTGTGCATGATTAAATACTTTGTGTGATGAAGATAGAGCATAGCCATACTATATGATTTTGTAGGGATAACTTTCTTTAGCCATGATATTTTGAGAAGACATGATTACTTTGATTAGTATGCTTGAAGTATTACTATTTCTTATGTCAATATGAGCTTTTATTTTGTATTAATTTGGATATGAACATTCATGCCACAATAAGAAAATTACATTATGAATTATGCTACGTAGCATTCCACATCAAAAATTTCTTTTTTACCATTTACCTACTCGAGGACGAGCAGGAATTAAGCTTGGGGATGCTTGATACCTCTCCAACGTATCTATAATTTTTGATTGTTCCATGCTATTATATTACCCCTTTTTGATGTTTATGGGCTTTATTTTACACATTTATATCATTTTTGGGACTAACCTACTAACCGGAGGCCCAGCCCATATTGCTATTTTTTTGCCTATTTCAGTATTTCAAAGAAAAGGAATATCAAACGGAGTCCAAACGGAATTAAACCTTCGGGAGCGTTATTTTTGGAACAAATCTGATCTGGAGAGCTTGGAGTGCAAGTCAAGAAGCCTCCGAGGGCCCCACAAGATAGGAGGGCACGCCCCCCTATAGGGCGCTCCCCCTGTCTCGTGGGCCCCTCGGGCAGCCACCGACGTACTTCTTCCTCCTATATATACCTACGTACCCCGAAAACATCCAGGAGCACCACGAAACACAAATTCCACCGCCGTAACCTTCTGTATCCGCGAGATCCCATCTTGGAGCCCTTGCCGGCACTCTGCCGGAGGGGTAAACAACCATGGAGGGCCTCTACATCAACATCCTTGCCCCTCCGATGAGTTGTGAGTAGTTTACCACAGAACTACGGGTCCATAGTTATTAGCTAGATGGCTTGTTCTCTCTCTTTGGATCTCAATACAATGTTCTCCCCCTCTCTTGTGGAGATCTATTCGATGTAATCTCTTTTTGCGGTGTGTTTGTCGAGATCCGATGAATTGTGGGTTTATGATCAAGTTTATCTATGAATAATATTTGAATCTTCTCTGAATTCTTTTATGTATGATTGAGTTATCTTTGCAAGTCTCTTCGAATTATCAGTTTGGTTTGGCCTACTAGATTGATCTTTCTTGCCATGGGAGAAGTGCTTAGCTTTTGGTTCAATCTTGCGGTGTTCTTACCCAGTGAAAGAAAGGGTTGCAAGGCTCGTATTGTAATATTGCCATCGAGGATAACAAGATGGGGTTTATATCATATTGCATGTGTTTATCCCTCTACATCATGTCATCTTGCTTAATGCGTTACTCTGTTCATATGAACTTAATACTCTAGATGCAGGCAGGAGTCGATCGATGTGTGGAGTAATAGTAGTAGATGCAGGCAGGAGTTGGTGTACTTGTTATGGACGTGATGCCTATATACATGATCATGCCTAGATAATCTCATAACTATGCGCTTTTCTATCAATTGCTCGACAGTAATTTGTTCACCCACCGTAATACTTATGTTATCTTGAGAGAAGCCTCTAGTGAAACCTATGGTCCCTGGGTCTATCTCTTATCATATTTGCTTTCAATCTACTTTATTTGCATCTTTACTTTTTGCATATATATTATAAAATACCAAAAATATATTTATATTATCATATTATCTTTATTAGATCTCACTTTCGCAAGTGGCCGTGAAGGGATTGACAACCCCTTTATAGCGTTGGTTGCGAGTTCTCAGTTTGTTTGTGTAGGTGCGTGGGACTTTTGAGGAGCCTCCTACTGGATTGATACCTTGGTTCTCAAAACTGAGGGAAATACTTACGCTACACTTTGCTGCATCACCCTCTCCTCTTCGAGGAAAACCAACGCAAGCTCAAGATGTAGCAGGGTCTTCTGATGGTCCACCCGTCTTGTATTTCTTGCCTGCCTTGGCTACACCACTCAAAGGAAGGGTCATAAAGATATGAGCATGCCATCATAAGGTGTTAACTAAGCAAGTGAAATATTCTTACCAATGGGCCATCTTAAAAGTAGGGCACTGGGTTCCGGTAGAGTCGTCGGATGATGAGTGAGAGGCACCCTGATAATTTGAGTCGGAAGGCTTAAGTGGTTTATGAATGAGACCTGCCTTTGGAAACAAGAGGATTGGATTTTGAGGCACCTCTTTGCGGCGTTTGCGAGGAGCCGGTGTATTGGGTAAGCCGGGGGCAAGGTCTCCGCCACCGCTATTCCGGGTTGTACGCTTGGCTTCGTGCTTCCTTTTCTTCAAAAGAAAATTGGGATCCATATAAGTAAGGGGATCAGAAAATCTTACTTTTCAGGTGACCCATCGAGTTTTTTTGCCTTGGTAAAGGTTCTGAGTCGGAGGAGATTATGGTTACCTCTACTGCGTCTTCGTGGCTATTCTCCGGATCATCCTGAGAGGGTTCAGAGTCAATAAGTTGCATGAAGAGAAAGCCAAGAGAATCGAGTACTACCTCCGACTCATTGTTGAGGGCAGATAACTCTTCAGCGTCTTGTTTCTTCCCTTTGGCACTTTTTGTGGCCTTGGATTTTGCTTTGGGCTTTTTAGCCGGCTTATCCTGTAGTTTCTTGCTCTAAAATGAAGAGTCGGCCTGAAGATTGCAAGTGACAATAAGGGATGTGTAGTTTATGAGAATAATGAGTAAAATAGAAAAAAATGGCTCGAAATACTAACGTCAGGAGCCGGGCTGAGAGTGCAGAAGGGATTTAGACCCGTTTTACTGCAGCTTTCAAGAGACTCGCCAAGCAAGGTCTTGGTCATTTCATTGATCTGTTGGTCTTCAAGACGAGTCTGGATATAGCATTGTGGATCTTTAACACCACATGTATAATCATACATTATGCCGGGACGACGGCTTAAGGGCAAGATTCTCTAGGCAACCCAGCATGGGACCACATCGACTTCGCTTAAGCCATTGGCTAGCAAGGCCCTTATTTTTGAAAAGTTGGCGCATACTTGGTTCTGCAGCACTGATACGATCTGGGAGTGGATGTTTCGGATTAAGCCGCCAGCTGTGGAAGCCCAACTGAGGGTTTTCACCCGCTGGAGAAGTGTCTTGGCAATAAAACCAAGTCTGATTCCAGTCTTTGGGGTGACTGGGAAGCGTGGCTGCGGGAAAGACAACATCTCTCCGCCTCTAGATGGAAATCCCGCCAAGTTCAAGGCTGGGCCCGTCTGTCATCTCTGTCTGGCGGTTCAGATAATAAAACTATCTGAAAAGGTCAATGCTGGGTTATTCTTGAAGGTACATTTCTCAAAAAACTTGAAAATGGTAGATGTTGGAGACTGAGTTAGGGCCAATGTCTTGAGGGTGAAGCTGGTAGAAGTGCAGAACGTCACATAAGAATTTTGAGACGGGCGGTGAGAAACCCTGGAGCATGTGATCAGAAAAGACTATAACTTCTCCTTCTTTTGGTCGAGGCGGAACCTCAGACCCCGGAACCCGCCAGTGGATGGCATCTTTAGATGGAAAGACGCCCATGTCAACATATTCTTGGAGGGATTTTTCCGTGACAGTGGAGATGACCCAGTCACAAGAAGTGACGGTCTTAGTCATTTTTATCAACTAAAGCCTAAGAAGGAAAGATTGACGAGTTAATATTGTGGTGGTGAGTCACCACACGGTTCAAAAGAACAAGTTTACTGTGCAAAATTGGTTGTGTAAAGGTTAACTACTATAAAAAGGAGTGCTGGTGGGTTATATTGACATTGGATAAATGCTAGCAGATTAACAGTTCAAATTTAAGCCGGCTGGGTAGTGGCGAGTCATGAAGGCATTGTTTGAGCCGCCTATTCAACATTACTCAGGCAACTACATATCTGGAATTCGGGGAGAACTTCACTAAGTATTGAACAAACAAGTTTCACAAATCGTGCCTATATTTATGGATCTACCGTGGTTCAGAAAAGATGAAATATTGCTAAACCTAAAGTATGGTACGGGAGGAACAAACAAGCTGGGATTGAATCTCAGGCCGAAGAGATACATCTATGAATAAAGACAGATGTGGAAACTGTTACCGCGTGGTTCCAACACTATTTTGGGATTCAACTAAGCATAGATGGAAAGCAGCGACGAACTTCAGCGAGCAGCCGAGGAATGCCGATGAACTAGGGTCTGCTAATGCGGATCTAAGGCGAGAGGAGACGAATACCTGATCGAGCTGAGGAACAACGGAGGGTGATACGTCTCCAACGTATCTATAATTTTTTATTGCTCCTTGCTACTTTATCTATTGTTTTAGACTATAATGGGCTTTATTTTCCAC
>NW_025226056.1:0-1733 GCF_018294505.1 Triticum aestivum | reverse complement strand
TTTTAGTAAATGCTTAGTTGAACTAGTTGAATTAATAGAACTAGTTTATTTTTAGTAAGAAAATTTAGGTATATGATATTATTTGAACTAGTTGAATTAATATAACTAGATTATTTTTAGTAAATACTTAGTTGAACTAGTTGAATTAATAGAACTAGTTTATTTTTAGTAAAAAAATTAGGTATATGAGATTATTTGAACTAGTTGAATTAATAGAACTAGTTTATTTTTAGTAAATGCTTAGTTGAACTAGTTGAATTAATAGAACTAGTTTATTTTTAGTAAATGCTTAGTTGAACTAGTTGAATTAATAGAACTAGTTTATTTTTAGTAAGAAAATTTAGGTATATGAGATTTGACAATCTAATTAAAATTTAGGTATATGAGATTTTAATAGAACTAGTTTATTTTAGTAAGAAAATTAATAGAACAAGTATATTTTTAGTGAATGCTTAGTTGAATTAACAGAACTAGTTGAATTAATAGAAGTAGTTGAATTAGTTGAATTAATAGAATTAGTAAGTGTTTAATGTTTCACCTATATGAACATAGGAAATGTCATCTGACGACGAAAAAGATTTCATTATGTGCGAATACTGTGAAGACCAGCGTGGCCTGTGTGAAAAAAAATTCCTTGTTGATGATAGGTGATTCTGTATCAAGCTGGATGAGACCTTCGAATTCGATACAGTAAGTCACAACGCAAGAATTTTTTCGTAATCAAGCATGACTTATATATGCTTCAACTTATAATTTTTAATTTTCACTATTCTACTAGCGCATCCCCTACCATGCAATAATTTTTGTCTTGGATAAGATAGATTTCAATGCTATGGAAACTATGGAGGTAAAGAAAGTTTACCTGAAAACTGAGCATGGTTATACTTTCAACGCCAAAGTATACAATGCAAACACGTACACCTATTTTGAATGCAAAACTTGGCAAGCACTATGCAAGGCTTATGCATTTGAGCCTGATATGATTATCACCTTTGATATTCGTCCGGAAGATGATATTGAAGGTAATAGAGACATCTGGGTCGATGTGCAAACGCCTCCAGTTCTACCATTATGTGAGTTCTTCTCAACTCTATTTTTGTCTTTGATATTGCTTATTCAAAAATAGTAGACAACTAATTTCTATTGACATCTTATTTCCATTCAAGCAAACATGTCCGACGCTTGGTAGACATGACCTACTACTGTCCCGGAGCTAAACTAAGCTGGGAGGAGATAAGTCATTATGTTTCATGGCTTGAGGATCTTCATACTGCCAAGACAAATTTTCTTCCCGCACTTAGAAATGTTAGTACTCAAAATGTGCGACCAATAGTGATCGTATTGAACTACGGTCACATCTATTTAGGAATGATGGTAAGGTTTTTACTATTTGTCCTCAGTGCATCTTTTGCATACAAATTTTTTTGCTAAACTTTCATATTGCTATGTATATTAATTAATTACTATACGATGTTCTTCAACAGGGACTCCCGATGACAGTTGTGCCTCAGGGGATCGAGACTAAAGGTCGCATGTCAATTGTTAGCTTACGACCAAGATATCCTACATTGCACATGAGTGCATTCAGGATTTCTAGAAGCGATGAATGCTTAATAGTGAAAGATTGGAGGAAAATTGTTAACGATCATAGAGAAGTACTAGGGGGTAGCAATGAGAAGCGCAGCCCACGATTAGGAGACAAGTTCATCTGCATGCTCTAGTATGATGAATCA
>NW_025226055.1:0-2677 GCF_018294505.1 Triticum aestivum | reverse complement strand
GCACTCCGCTTGCCGGCCGCCCATGACCTTCGGCTTGACGCTGAAGATCTTCAGCCATAGGCCGAAGTGAGGCTTGATGTGGAGGAAGGCCTCGCAAACGACGATAAACGTCGAGATGTTGAGGATAAAATTCGGGTCCAGATCATGGAAATCCAGGCCTTAGTAGAACATTAGCCCCCAGACAAATGGATGGAGTGGGAAGCCCAGTCCACGGAGGAAATGGGTAAGGAACACCACCCTCTCATGGGGCCTAGGGGTGGGGATGAGTTTCCCCTCATATGGAAGCCGATGCGCAATGTCGTCAGACAAGTATCCGGCCTTCCTCAACTTTTTGATGTGCCCCTCCGTGATGGTGGTGGCCATCCATCTACCTCCCGCTTCGGACATGATTGGAGAAGGTTGAGGTGGGAAGTGCGGACTTGGGTGCTGGAGCTCGAGTGCACAGGAATGGATAAGCAAAGGAGGAAGAAGGCGTAGATGGAAAGGGTGGATCCTTATCCCCTTATATGGGCGACCGAAACTATGAGCCCCCACCAGCCTAGTAAAACTCGCTTATCTCCCAAGCGCCGCAATTAATGGCGCGGTTGGGTTACCCACGCCCGTATTGATGAGAATCCCGGAATAAGGGGACACGATCTCTGCTTTGACAAGACGTGCCAAGGAAACCGCCTCGCTAAACGCGCTGAGGTGGAACAGTAAAACGATTTGAATAAAGGCTTGGCCGTAGCGTGATGTCACACTATGGAATACGTCAGCAGATTAGATTTGTGTAAATATTATTCTCTCTACGGTGGTATGTGGAACTTATTTTGCAGAGCCGGACATTATCCTTGTGTTCAACTGTAACACCCCAAAAATGTAACCAAATTTTTGATAATAAAATTTTGCCAAGAGTTTAAATTTTTTGCCTGCAAGAATGTTTCTGTTGATTTCAGAACATCTCTTTTATTATTAAGGAGTTTTTCCCAAGTGGAGCTTTCCAATATATATTGAACTTCTATGCCATCTCATTAAAACAATTCCTTAATCAGTAGATTTATTTATTAAATTATTTCACCCTGAGCTTTATTCATTAAAATGACTTGTTCTAAGTTTTGGAGCTCTGTTTGTACTACAACCATTTGATAACTTTAACTAATAATCCAACCAAAATTTGGAGGTGTCATGTGATGTCTCTAAATCACTTTTGTGCAATAATATGATTATTTCATTGCATATTTTTAGTGTTACACCTGTTTTTCAAATCTGGTCCAGTGGACATTTTTGCACCATAGCCTATCTAAATATTTCCCTAGAGCCTCCACCAAAATTATGGGATGTCAGTGGTAACATGCCATCCAAGTTTATGCAAAAACATAGTTTTATTCTTTGGAAAATGTGAGTGAATCAACCTCTTTTTTATTCTGGACCAGACTTGTGTTTTCTACTGCAACCCCATCCTTTCTTGCTCAAGTGACCTTGTGCTTTCTCATGCTTGTAGTCAACCCTGCAAAACCCCTAAGTCCAGGAGCATGCACTTTTTGGGACACTTTTGGTCCATGTAATGATGCCATTGACTTCCTGTCCATAAGTGTAGTTTTGCAAAACTTGCAATATTAAGTTTCTCCTTTTTGCAAACTAACTTCACCACCCTCTCATACATCCATAGAGACCCCTCTCTGGGAGATTTCGCCACTCCAAGAACTTCCTAGGTGCCTTTGGCATTTTGTAAAACACCCTGAGTGCATAGCCAGTTTTGGCATGATTTCAAGTTTACATTGTGAACTTGAGCCCCTAACCTATCCACCATGTCCCTTGATTCCCTTGCTAACCCTAGACTAGCTCTGTTTCTTGCCAGCCTCAATCGCGACCTCTAGGCTGCCCTGGCATTTCGTCGAGCACGTCCCAGGCGTGCACTGGGCGCGCCCAGAGCGTGCGTTTGGCACGCACGTGCGCCCGAGCCGCCGCGTCCCACCCGGCACCCAATCCGGTCCGTGACCGACCGCAACCAGCTCGCCGTGTCCCCTTGCACCGCCACATCACCCTGACCACCCTGGCACCCCATAGCGCCACCGTCAGGACGGCCGTGGCGGCTAGTTGACGGCCGCATGCAGGCCCCGGTCGTGTTGGCGCCGCCCAAGCCACCAGCGCTTGCCACCTGCCTCCTGGAGCAGTGCGTGCTCATCCGCAAGCGTGTCTCCTAGCGCTCGTCGCCGCCACATCGCCCAAGCTACAGCATGGCGGTTCGCCGTCGTTCTTATCGCCGGCCGCCTCGGAACCAACCTCCATCGCCTATATAAGGAGCCCCGAGCTCATCCCCGCACACAGGCAGTCCCAAACCATCTCCCTAGGACCCCAATTGGCAGCCAATCAACTCGGGGAGGTCTCCTTCCCCATCTCCGGCAACCACAGCCGCCGCCACTGCCCCGGCCATTCCGGCACCACCAGGGCCTCCCCCTCGCCACTCTCTCCACCAGGAGCCTTCCCTTCCTCCCGTGAGCCTGTCCCCCTACTCGATTTTGATCGGGAACCACCGTAGCCACAAAAGCTCTTTGCTCCCGAATGCCTCCTCCACCACGAAGCTCGCCGCTGGCAGCTCACTCCATCCCTGCCGACCCAGCGACCACTGGAAGGACCGCCCCGGTCTTGCGGATCCATCCTGACCATCTGGAGCCCGCGAGGAGCCGCCGTTCGCCGG
>NW_025226054.1:0-3017 GCF_018294505.1 Triticum aestivum | reverse complement strand
GCGAAGAGAGAAGCGGTTAGAGAAGTAGTGGCTGGACACCGTACCGCCATTCTGTGCATGCAAGAGACCAAGATAGACGCGTGGTCACCAACCATGGTCCGTGAAATTGGTGGCCAAACGCTGCAGGGCTGCGCCCACATGCCCGCCATCGGCACCCGCGGTGGCATTGCCATTTTATGGAACAGAGATCTTGTAGATGCTGTCACACACGCTGTTGGCCAATTTGCAGTCACGATCAAGGTCACCGTAGCTAGATGTCACACTTCTTTCTGGCTAACCACGGTCTACGGACCGACCGACGACGCGAGCAAGGAGGCTTTTCTCCTGGAGATTTCGAGCACGGCGCCGCCTGCGTCTGAACCTTGGATAATCTGTGGTGACTTCAATCAAATCTACGAGGCGAGAAAGAAGAATAATCCCAACCTCAATAGGAGGCTGATGGGCCGTTTCAGGGCGTCCATTGACAGAGCGGGGCTTCGTTAGCTAAACTGCAGCAACCGCAAGTACACCTGGAGCAATGAGCGCGGCAACCCAACCCTAGTGGGCATCGATAAATTCTTCTGCAACATGCCATGGGAAACCATTTTTCCCGGGACCATGCTCATGGCTGCCTCCACCGCCTGCTCCGACCATTGCCCGCTGGTGCTGTCCGATGCGGCCGGACCCCGACGGCGCAAGTGTTTCAAGTTTGAGTCCTTCTGGCCGCGCTTCCCGCGCTTTGCGGAAACGGTGACCGCGGCCTGGGCACGACCGGTGGCTGCCTCGTGTGCGTTCACCCGCCTCCACGTCAAGCTTGCCCGTACATCCAAGGATCTACGCATTTCGAGCCAGGGTCTCTTCGGTGACGCAAGGGTGCAATTCCATATGGCCTGTGAGGTCATCTTGCGCCTCGAAGAGGCCCAAGAAAAGCGCCAGCTCTCTCCGGCCGAACGCGATCTGCGCAGGAGCCTCAAGCTCAGATTGCTAGGGCTAGCAGCGATTGAGAGATGCAGGAAGAGACATGCCTCCAGGCAAACCTGGCTGCGCTCCGGCAATGCCCCAACAAAGTTCTTCATGGCAAAAATCTGCTCGCGGAAGAGAAACAACTTCATTCACTCTCTGAAGGTCAATGATGCAGTAGCTACGGCACGCAACGACAAAGAAGCAGCAATTTACAACCACTTCGACAGCATCCTTGGGACTACAAAGCAGCGTTCATCTACCATTAACTGGGAACAAATTCACATGCCAACAATTCAAGGTGGTGGGTTGGACAACCCTTTTTCAGAGGAAGAGGTGTGGGCGGCGATTCAGGCATCTCCGGCAGAGAAATCCCCCGGACCGGACGGCTTCAATGGTACTTTCTTCAGATCGTGCTGGCAGATAATCAAAGAAGATGTCATGCAGGCCTTCAACCAGTTCTACAACCTGGCGGGCAACAATTTTGGCTTGCTCAACTCGGCAATCGTAGCCCTAATACCCAAGAAAGACGGCGCGAACGGCATCAACAACTATCGTCCGATTAGCCTGATACACTCCATCGCCAAGTTAGTCTCCAAGGTGCTCTCGATCAGGCTAGCCCCGATCGTCCAACGCATCATTTCGCCGGCCCAGACAGCTTTTCTGAAAACAAGATGCTTACACGACAGCTTCGTCTACGTCCAAAATTGTGTTAAAGCGCTGCACCGAAAAAAGACGCCGGTTGTTCTTCTCAAGCTAGACATCTCCAGGGCCTTTGATAACGTATCGTGGGAGTATCTTCTCGAGCTCATGGTGAACCTAGGGTTTAGTGCGAGATGGAGGGATTGGATCACCATGTTGCTCGCCACCTCATCGTCGACCTTCCTCCTCAACGGCGTCCCCGGCCAAACTATCATGCATCGGTGTGGCCTACGGCAGGGCGACCCCCTGTCGCCGCTTCTGTTCATCCTTGCGATCGATCCCATCCATCGCCTTCTTAAAGCGGCTGAAGAAGAGCTCCACATTACGCCGGTGCCAGGCAGGGAGATCAAATTTAGGGTTAGCTTATATGCGGACGACACCATCATCTTTGCAAACCCAGTTAGGGAAGAGATTGACTACCTTATGAATTTGCTCGAGAGCTTCGGCGACGCTACGGGCCTGAAGATAAACAACCTCAAGTGAACGGCAACTCCGATTTGCTGCCAAGATATTGATCTCAGCACGGTACTCCAGTCTTTTGGGGGACCGATCATGCAATTCCCTATCAGATACCTAGGGCTTCCACTCACAATTGGCCGGCTTAGGTTAGTACATCTGCAGTTCATCCTAGATAGAATTCGGGCTAGATTAGCAGGCTGGAAAGGGAAAATGCTCTCCATGGCTGGGCGCAGGGTGCTCGTCAGATGCGTCCTCACCGCCATGCCAACGTTTGCCCTTACAGCTCTTAAAATCCCAGTAAAGCTGTTGAAAGAAATAGACAAATGTAGACGCCGATTCCTCTGGGGCCACGATCAGGAGCTCACCGGCGGTAGCTGCAAGGTGAGCTGGGCACGGGTTTGCTCCCCGATCGAGCACGGTGGCCTTGGCATCCTCGATCTGCCCAAGTTCAGCCGTGCACTCCGCCTACGCTGGCTCTGACATGCATGGAAAAGCCCGGAGCGCCCATGGGCAGGAACAGAGCTGCTATGCGATGCCTCCGACCATGCCCTTTTTAGTGCGGCCACAACGGTGACTGTTGGCAACGGCAAGATGGCTAGCTTCTGGCACTCGGCTTGGATCGATGCGTCTCCGCTGAAGCTCCTCCACCCCAAGCTCTTCAAACACTCCAGAAGAAAGAACATATCGGTGGCGCATGCACTACTCGAAGACCGCTGGGTTTCTGACCTGGCGCACGGTGACGCCGGCTCTATAGCACCGGATGTGCTCGCTCTACACCGCCGGTTGCAATCGTACCACCTTCAGGAAGACAGCCAAGACCAGATCGCCTGGAAGATGGAAGCATCCGGGCAGTACACTGCGCACTCAGCCTACCGCGCCCAGTTCCAGGGCTCTGTGCAAACTCAATTTCGCGAGCT